>NW_007379734.1:57206-72576 GCF_000475195.1 Diaphorina citri | reverse complement strand
GGCTTGTCAGTGCAGTGCAGTTCAAAAAAGTACTGATTTTTTTTTTTTTTTTCAAAAGTTACTGAGTGTGTATCGGGTATGGGTACTCGGTACTCATTATGATGGTGGCGGGGGTACGTGAAATTAAATCCGAGTACCCAAGGAATACGCGGGCGATAAAAGGCTGAAAACCGCTGATCTACATGACAGACATTTTTATTTGTACCTACTTTCTACTTTTGTATTCGCCTCTGATATGTTTTGGTTCTTGCTTTATCTTTTTCTTTTTCTCCTTCACTGACATTAATTACCTAAAAAAATTAACTAAATAAGTAATATTACGCTACTTAATACTTATCAACTTAAATGTCTTAAATATTGTTGTCAAATTCGCAATCAATGCTGAAGATAAAATTCCACACCTCGGCTGGTATTGAACCCACGCCCTCTTCATTACCAGGCGATCGTCTTGACCACTATACCACTCAGGTGGTTTACTACTTAAAAACTCAAGTTATTAATTTATTTATTTACTCACTAAAAGTAACAGAAGGCCATGTGTGCAAATTTACTACTAAGTATTGTGGTTAAATTAAGACTGTTGGGTCAACTTTTCATTTTGTTTGAAGTATTTACCGGACCAGTATTAGCTTAGTTTACTGTGATGAATACTAAACTTTACTAACCCAATAATCTTATTATCACCTATTTCACAAGTTCCTATGAAAAATAAATTGAAAATAGCGATTTTTAATTAATAGGTAAATATTGTTATTTTCAAAAGAAAACCTTCTAACTTTCTCCCCCCTCTCTGTTAAAAAATAATGGACAATAAATAAATTTTACTTTTTTATATACTAGCATTTTAATTCCACGTAATTAAAAATCGACTAAGATGTTATATTCTTAAGGTATAATAGCCCCTAAGTATGTAAGTATAAAACAGATTTATAAATATCTAAATAATAAGCATCTATACGACTACCTTTCTAAGAATAATTAATCGACTGTGTGTGTGTGTGTTTTTTCTCCGTTGAAATTTCGATAAATTTAAAAATAATAATAATAAGGTATCTATTTACCATATTAGGCGCCTACTACCTAATAATATCCACCTACTATACATATTATTTTACTGTGTGTACTGTGTAGGTATAGGTACCTACCTATGTCTAGTTTATCTTTCTTGTTTTGTAAATTTGTAGGTTAATGCGATTATGAAATATACATCTCTATAGCTTTGCCTATAACTAATTTTTAATTTTTGTGATTTGTACCTCGGTAGGTATTTACACTGTACATTTTATGTTTAGGTCGCATAAGAGTCTTGAACTACTTTCTTTAGGTAAAAAAAAGAAGAAGAAGAAAATAAAAAAAGATTTTTTGCTGCTTGCATCATAGATTCATCGTCATAGACTAGGTACTCTAGGTAGGTACCTAGGTAGTAAAATGCGCGGAGATCAAACATTGGTAGGTACCTACACCTCCTCATTTCTGATTATATCTACATACCTATTAGCTTCTAAATTTATTGATGGAACTATTAGGTACAGTACCTACCTATTTTATTGTCTCTGTGTTAAAAAATTATTGAAAAATACCTACTCACCATTATTATAACTATAATTTTTTAATATGTGAAAAATAAAATAATAATATGCTCTTGAGACAGACATTGTACCTCCTTATATTTTTTGTCGATTTTTCATTATTATTATTATTATTATTTTCTCTCTTTTTGAAGAGGAATGACAGAGGGAACTGTAACAACAATGGTCTTATCGTCCGTAAAGCGAAGAGAAACGGAAGACAGAATAGGACTGTAGGAGAAAGCCAGCCGTTCCGAGAATGAGATAAAGATAAAGTTCGGCTCGGCCAGGAATCGAACCCGCGACCTAGCGCTTAGAAGGCACAAGGCAGGCTCTACCCCCCCCCTTATTAGGCGGCTAACCTGCCTGTTCCGAAGTCACAAGACTTCAAGGTTCAAGATTAGTATCATAAAAACGCCTAGAAAATCGAATGGTAGATGTGCAATGTGTTATGCTTTTCGAAATCTTTGTGCTCGTTGATTTGTAAACAGAGTTCCGAAGAAAAAGTGGTGCAATTTTTTGAAAAATTTCAGCTCGATTTCCGCAAGTGCATTAGTGCATTTGGAATTTATTTTCCTATTTTATTTGCAATATTTGCATTACGAAGAAAAAGTGGTGCAATTTTTTGAAAAATTTCAGCTCGATTTCCGCAAGTGCATTAGTGCATTTGGAATTTATTTTCCTATTTTAATTGCATTTAAGTGCAGTTTTACAGTGTCAAAAGGTCTTACAAAGGTCTAAAGTAGAGCCAACTTCCTGTACTGACTATATAGAAAATACTGTGCTAATATTCCTTTTCCTACAGTGTAAAGTTATGATTTCAAAACTGCCAGCCCTCTCACGAATAGCACAATCTGTGAATGTGAGAAACTATTCTAGAATCATGTCCATTCCCAGTAGGATCAACCTTGGATATTCCAACTACTATCGAGATAATGGAGGGATTCACTCGGCCAGGATATGTTTGAATCAATGCAAAGCTAACTTCAAACCATTCAGCTCTCAAGGTAAGAAGAAAATTTGTTAATATTGAGTGAGTCTATCTGATAACAGTACATAAGAGTAAGCAGAAAAAAATTTGAAATTCTGAGAAAATCTTGCCTTCAGCTTTACCATTGAAATAAAAGAGAGCTAGCTCTAAAACTAACATTTGGTAATTATGCAGAAGTCATGTCCGTGGAAAAGAAAAGCTCCTTTTTGGTTTTTAACCTACCCCTATAATAACACTGGTCACTGCTCGTTTGTGCCAGTTCCTTTGGTAGCAATATTCCACGGACATGACTTCTGCACAAGTACCCATATTGTTAGTAGATAGGCAGGTTAAAAATTATAATGGTCAATTAAAATTAGTCACAGAACATTATAATATTTATCAACACAGAACAATTCAGCCTTAATTTATAAGTTACCCAAGTGCCAATTATTTTCATTACACTCACTCTGATTAATTGTAGTATTAATTCATGGATTTTAATCCCGATATTCCAACTACTATCGAGATAATGGAGGGATTCACTCGGCCAGGATATGTTTGAATCAATGCAAAGCTAACTTCAAACCATTCAGTTCTCAAGGTAAGAAGAAAATTTGTTGATATTGAGTGAGTCTATCTGATAACAGTACATAAGAGTGATAAGCAGAAAATAAAAAAAATTGAAATTCTGAGAAAATCTTGCCTTCAGCTTTACCATTGAAATAAAAGAGAGCTAGCTCTAAAACTAACATTTGATAATTATGCAGAAGTCATGTCGGTGGAAAAGAAAAGCTCCTTTTTGGTTTTTAACCTAACCCTATAATAACACTAAGCACTGCTCCAATTGTGGAAACTCCTTCTTGCATTTAACCTAACCCTATAATAACACTGGTCACTGCTCGTTTGTGCCAGTTCCTTTGGTAGCAATATTCCACGGACGTGACTTCTGCACAATTTCTCATATTGTTAGTAGATAGGTAGGTTAAAAATCATAATGGTCAATTAAAATTAGTCACAGAACATTATAATATTTATCAACACAGAACAATTCAGCCTTAATTTATAAGTTACCCAAGTGCCAATTATTTTCATTACACTCACTCACTCACTCACTCTGATTAATCGTAGTATTACCTACTTAATTCATGAATTTTAATCCTATTATTATTTCCTTTCTCCAATTTTCAGGTGGTTCTGGTGACAGAGGGTCCAAAGATGATGATGGCACAATCAAAGACATAATGCCAGCCGAGGACATATCCACCAAATCTAATGCTATAGCTGCAGTCGCAGTACCACCTGTCTGGCCACATTTACCCCTCATTGCTGTGTCCAAAATACCTTTGTTCCCTAAATTTATTAAAATTGTAGATGTATGTATTATTTATTTATTAAACTTGTAAGTACTTAGTTTTTTATTATTATTTTCAACTTCAACACAACAATAAAACATATACTGTCGGGATCAATAAAATCTGGCCAAGATTCAACCAGAATCCTCAGGCCAGGTTTCTTCTTGCTTCTAGTAGATGGTCTTCCTCAGGATTTGGGCACTTCCGCACAGAGCAATATCCTGAATCTTGTGAAGTGATATGTCGCCCTCCAATTTCAGGCCAGGTTTCTTCTTGCTTCTAGTAGATGGTCTTCCTCAGGATTTGGGCACTTCCGCACAGAGCAATATCCTGAATCTTGTGAAGTGATATGTCGCCCTCCAATTTCTTGATATTCTCACCCAAGGTCTCAAGGTCTTATTATTATTATTATTTTTTATGTACCTTTAAACCTCTGCATGGTAAATTTCAAAATATGGGCTGAAGAGGGAGAGGAAGGAAGTGTTGTTGATTGTGTAGGTACACTTTTTACTCCGAAGATAATGAGCTCTGTAGAAAAAAAGTAGTAAAGATATGTCCTCAGCTGGCATTTACTGGAGACCATTTCCTAGCAAAAGCATTACCTATTCTGGCAAAACAAAAGCTACTACTATCCATCTAAAGAAGGGGGGGATTGGGGCAAAAGCTGGCAGCTACCCCCTTTCAATCACCCACCAGAGGTGGATGGAGGGAGTATTTTAAAAAAAGTGTCCATCAAAATAGATAGTAGAACTTTGTTTCAAACTTTAAAGGCTCAGTTCCTGTTTTTATGTGGGTTTGCAGATATTTGATCAACCTTTGATAGACCTAATCAAGAGGAAAGTCAACTTGAATCAACCCTATGCAGGAGTGTTCTTGCGGAAAGAAAACAAAGAGGAGCAGTTCAGCAAGAAGTAAGGAAATAAAGTTGTTGTTTTTTTTTTTCTTTGTATAGGTAATACCTTGAAACTTGAAAGTGTTGAGAAAAGAAAGCCTCAGTCATGTAGTGGTCAAGACACTCGCCTGGTAAACAGCAGGGTGTGGGTTCAATCCCAGCTATGGTATGGAATGATGTCCCCAATATAATTTGAGAATTAGACCATAATTATAGCAGCTGCCTATGGCTAGATTAAAGGGACTTTTCAGTCCTATTCAAGCAGGGCCGACCTTGATTCTTCTCAGTTTTTCTTTGATAAGGCAGTTTTTATCATTAAAAAAAACTGTCAACTACTTGGAACTGAGAACATGGTCAGGCAATATGTCAGCAAGTATAAATAAGGTAATATTAAATAAATAAATATGTCAACTAAACTAAATGCTATCCTAATATCCTTTGGTTTCAGTGATCACAAAGTGTCCTTGGTGAAAGATTTGTCCGAAGTATACTCAGTGGGATCATTTGTCCATATTCGTGAAGTTCTTACTCTTCCTGATCGATTGCGATTGGTATTACTAGCACATAGGAGAATCAAAATCGTAGCACCTTACGAAGATGTAGATGAAGGACCAAAAGGTATTTACATATTTAATATTTTATATATTTTTTTACTTTCATTTCATTGGCCTTTTAAGCCAATCTTTTTATTATTATTATTTTAGGAAAGGTTTGACAGAGGGAACTGTACGACTGTATCTAACTGCTAAGGTCTTACCATCCCAAAATCGAAGAAATAAGGAGGACAGAATTGGAGAAAGGCAGTCATTCCGAGTACGAACCACATCTGTTCAGTTTTAGAGTGCTTAGGATAAACCTAGCCCGTACAACTTACAAGGCAGGTGCCTACCCTTCAAGCTTCCAGCTAACTAGGAATGCAAACCTCACACTTGGACCATTTCTTTCTGTCCCCCCACCAAAGTTTGTGTTTGTATTTACAAATTTATATAGCAGTAGAACCTCAAATATTATTTCAACTCCAAAATCAGTTCTTCTTTTAAAGGATACCCTATCTTATCTGAAGAAAAGATCATGGAAAGTGATCATTTCAACTACCCCCGGTCCCAATTAGTTGAAATAATCGAGGTAGGTATCTATTCTACTTCCCGTTGGGTCCACCTTACTGTCCCCACCAAAGTTAGTTTTGTTTTACTTTCATTTCATTGGCCTTTTAAGCCAATCTTTTTATTATTATTATTTTAGGAAAGGTTTGACAGAGGGAACTGTACGACTGTACCTAACTGCTAAGGTCTTATCATCCCGAAATCGAAGAAATAAGGAGGACAGAATTGGAGACAGTCAGCCATTCCGAGTACGAACCATATCTGTTCAGTTTTAGAGTGCTTAGGATAAACCTAGCCCGTACAACTTACAAGGCAGGTGCCTACCCTTCAAGCTTTCAGCTAACTAGGAATGCAAACCTCACACTTGGACCATTTCTTTCTGTCCCCCCACCAAAGTTTGTTTTTGTATTTACAAATTTATATAGCAGTAGAACCTCAAATATTATTTCAACTCCAAAATTAGTTCTTCTTTTAAAGGATATCCTATCTTATCTGAAGAAAAGATCATGGAAAGTGATCATTTAACTTCGATCATTTCAACTACCCCCGGTCCCAATTAGTTGAAATAATCGAGGTAGGTATCTACTGTACTTCCCGTTGGGTCCACCTTACTGTCCCCACCAAAGTTAGTTTTGAATTCACATGTCTTCCATTTTCAGTGATGAATCTGAAATTCCCGGGCGTTAAAGATGGTTTTGATGTTCTTCTAGAGGAAACCAACGGCGGTGGCGCTCGAAAGAAACGATCGCTACGTAAGCGGAACGGCGTTAAACCAGCGGTGCCAACGGAGAGCGAAGAGGCGCCACCGGTTCCGGGGCCGGGGCCGGATGAACCCAAACCGGTGACTATGGTGGAGGTGGTCAACTTGAAACACGAGAAGTTCAAGCAGAGTGAGGAGTTCAAGGTGGGTACATTTGGGACAAATCTAGCCTCAGTGGTGTAATGGTTAATGTGTTGGACTTTGTCATATCTGAAATCCAAGGCGTCATAAAATTTATCCAGGTCTATTAATTGGGGAACGACATTTGTGACAAGTATTTAAGTATGCTTAACAAACTAAATTTCAAGTAATTTTACTTAACCTTCAAGTAATTTTTAACCTTCAAGTTTCTGTAAAATTAACCTTCAAGTTTCTGTAAAATATAAATTTTACTTAACCTTCAAGTAATTTTTAATTTATTTAGAACCGATTGACTGGATCTCTTTTTTTTTCGATGAAATCTCATTAGTATCTCGAAATCAAAGGGAGAAGGAGGACAGTTTATGAGAAAGGCAACCTTTCCGTGAAAAAACTTTACATGTTAAGGATGAAATTTGTCCTCGAAGGCAATGAACGTGAGTTTTCATTTTAGCTAGCAATAAAAAATAAAAAAAAGAGGGCACTCAATAAAATATTCGTATCGTGTCGAACATCGGTACTGTCTTTTTTTCCGTGAAAAAACTTTACATGTTAAGGATGAAATTTGTCCTCGAAGGCAATGAACGTGAGTTTTCATTTTAGCTAGCAATAAAAAAAGAGGGCACTCAATAAAATATTCATATCGTGTCGAATATCGGTACTGTCTTTTCCCCCCCAGGCGCTGATGCAAGAGGTGATTAAAACAGTGCGGGACATCATCAGTATGAACCCCCTGTATAAGTAGCAACTGTACCAAATATATAAGACCTTGTTTAGACTGCGGGAGTAAAGGGACTTTTCAGTCTCATTCTTGCAGTATAAACAGGGTATATTCTATCTATCTTCTTTCCCCCCCCAGGCGCTGATGCAAGAGGTGATCAAAACAGTGCGGGACATCATCAGTATGAACCCCCTGTATAAGGAGCAGCTGTACCAAATATATAAGGCCTTGTTTAAACTGCGGGAGTAAAGGGACTTTTCAGTCTCATTCTTGCAGTATAAACAGGGTATATTCTATCTATCTTCTTTTCCCCCCAGGCGCTGATGCAAGAGGTGATCAAAACAGTGCGGGACATTATCAGTATGAACCCCCTGTATAAGGAGCAACTGATGATTCTTCTTCAGCAGGAGAACTCGCCAGTGGTGGACAATCCGATATATTTGGCGGACCTGGGGGCGGCACTGACCGGGGCTGAAGGCACGGAACAGCAGGCCATTCTCGAGGAAATGGACGTAAGTGGTTTTTATTATCAGTAGTGCTTTAAATAGTACCCCACCGAAAACCAAATGTCAGCCCAAAAGCGATCACCCTAGGGCTGGTTGAGGGCTGACAAAAAACGCCGAGCTTGTGTAAACACGGGAAAAGGCGAAGAAAAAAGAAGAAGAGGAATATTTTAAATAGTCTGATTGGGGGACTTTAAACAGGGAGGATACCAGCTTGAATTTTCCCTTGCTGAAGAAATAGCGAAGGTTGAGTGCGAAGTTCATCCGCTCGTAATTTTTTGTTGCCAAAACCAAAAGTCAGCCCAAAACCGCGACTTAGCGCTTACAAGGCAGGTGTGTTACCCTCCAAGCTAAGGCCAGCCACTCAATATCAGGTAGACCTGATGAGAACACACACTATCAGGGTCTATCAGGCACATAGACCTGACAGGCGGACCAGATCAGGTGTACCTGGTAGTGCGTGACTGTCCTAACTAGGCTGGCTTTGAAGAGTTTTAATCCTGAGTTATTAGTCCACCGAAAAGAGTTGTTCGTTTTCATAACTCACTCACTTATTGACTCTTTCCACAGATTCCAAAGCGACTCATGCTGTCGCTCAGTCTGCTCAAGAAAGAGCTCGAATTGAACAAGCTGCAGCAAAAAATCGGCCGCGAGGTAGAAGAGAAGGTGAAGCAACAGCATCGCAAGTATATCCTGCAGGAACAGCTGAAGGCGATCAAGAAGGAGTTGGGACTGGAGAAGGACGATAAGGACGCGATTGAGGAGAAATTCCGGGAACGAATCAAGGTAAATTCCGGGAACAAATTTAGGTAAGAGATTCAGGGAATGGTTGAAGGTAAGGTATTCCGGGAACGAATCAAGGTAAGAAAGAAGAAACTCCAAGAGTAGTAAGGTAATAAATTCCGGGAACGATTAATGTTAAGAGATTCCTGAAACTCATTAAGGTAAATTCCAGGAACGAAAGGTAAAACATTCTGGGAACGAAGGGTGAAATGAATTCTGGGGAAAAATTAGTTGAAGAAAATTCCTTTAGTGTTTTCTTCGGTCTGAAGAAGTTCAAGAGTTTGGTTATGAGACATATTTTTAATCTTGTTTGATTTCTATTCAAACCAAAGCTGACTAGATGAATATTATTGGAATTTATTACCTTAATCCATTCCCTTTCTGTAACTTCTTCACCCCAATGAATAGAGGAAGTACACTAGTTTTTTATTTATTTATTTATTAAAAAAGATTGTTTCACCGCTGTTTTTATTCCGTAGCAATGGAACACAACGGCTCCATTAGACTCATGTGGTCTGTGTCGTAGCATACCCATATTGCCGATCCCGTAGTATGTCCCTCATCAGAGGAACGATAGAGACACAATACTTAGGTGCTGGGTCAACACGAGAAACAACAGAAAGAAACGAGTAACCCATTGAAATGCTATGAATAGAGAGAGTACACTTGTTCCTAATTCGTCTCCATCCCTCTTGTACAGGACAAGAAGGTGCCTCCTCCAGTCATGGAGGTGCTGAACGAAGAGCTGGCCAAGCTGGGCTTCCTAGAATCTCACTCGTATTATTAGAATTTATTACCTTAATCCATTCCCTTTCTGTAACTTCGTAATCCGAATGAAGAGAGGGAGTACACTTGTTCCTAATTCGTCTCCATCCCTCTTGTCCAGGACAAGAAAGTGCCTCCTCCAGTCATGGAGGTTCTGAACGAAGAGCTGGCCAAGCTGGGCTTCCTAGAATCTCACTCGTATTATTAGAATTTATTACCTTAATCCATTCCCTTTCTGTAACTTCGTAATCCCAATGAAGAGAGAGAGTACACTTGTTCCTAATTCGTCTCCATCCCTCTTGTCCAGGACAAGAAGGTGCCTCCTCCAGTAATGGAGGTTCTGAACGAAGAGCTCGCCAAGCTGGGCTTCCTGGAATCTCACTCGTCCGAGTTCAATGTGACCCGGAACTATTTGGACTGGCTAACCAAATAAAATATTAATTTTGTGTGTACATTGCTTGGAACTTTGAAAGTTTTAGTTACTCTTACTCATGTATCAAACAGGGGCGTGTTCTTCAAGGAACCCAGATACGAGTTGCAGATAATGGAAAAAAAATCGTCTGTTAGCGTAACTGTTATATGGAATGATGCGAAACAAGAGAAGAGATAAGGAAGAACAAAAGTATCTCATCGACAGCGGAGGTAATCTTGTGACTGAAGATACACAAAGACTTTATCGTGAAGCAAAGAAGGAGGCTCAGAAAGTGATAAATAGAGAGAAGAAAAGATGGTATGAAGAATGGGAGAAGATGGCAACAAGAAATTGTTATATGGAATGATGCGAAACAAGAGAAGAGATAAGGAAGAACAAAAGTATCTCATCGACAGCGGAGGTAATCTTGTGACTGAAGAACAGCAAATAAAAGAAATGTGGAAAACATACTTCGATCAATTGCTTAATGTTAGACCTGATCCAGAACTTAATAATGAAACGTTCGAGAAAGAAAATCCAGACAGACAAACTGAAGAACAAGATTTAACATGGAATGACGTAGAAACAGCTTGCAAATTCATTAAAACAGGCAAGTCACCAGGACCTGATAAAGTAACAGGAGAGATGTTGAAAGGAGCTGGAATAATTGGAATACACCTACTTTACAGACTTTTTAAAAAATGTTGGAATGAGAAAGTTATACCAGAAGAGTGGAAAGAGGGGATTATAGTACCATTGTATAAGAAAGGAGATAGAAGGGTGTGCAGTAATTATAGAGGGATCACGTTAACATCACAAGTGGGAAAGCTATACGAAAGAGTAATGGAGTTGAAGATTAGATCACACATAGAAGTAAATTTGAAAGAAGAACAGTATGGATTCAGAAGAGGTAGATCAACAGTGGACCTGATTTTTAGCATTAAGCAGTTGATGGAAAAGTATTATGAGTATGGAAAGGAGTTATGGATGTCATTTCTGGATATAAAGAAGGCGTTCGATGCAGTATTGAGAGAGAAGGTGTGGCAGAGTTTGAGAAATATTGGAATCAGTGAAGAAATCGTTGGTAGAATAGTGGAAATCTATGAAAGAACAAAGAGCTTACGTCCCGCTGGAGGACGTTAAGCTGAAACAGTACCTTACGTCCCGCTGGAGGACGTTAAGCTGAAACAGTACCTTACGTCCCGCTGGAGGACGTTAAGCTGAAACAGTACCTTACGTCCCGCTGGAGGACGTTAAGCTGAAACAGTACCTTACGTCCCGCTGGAGGACGTTAAGCTGAAACAGTACCTTACGTCCCGCTGGAGGACGTTAAGCTGAAACAGTACCTTACGTCCCGCTGGAGGACGTTAAGCTGAAACAGTACCTTACGTCCCGCTGGAGGACGTTAAGCTGAAACAGTACCAGCCTGTCTGCCAGAGACATTAAAAACACATGGGTAGTCCTCCAGCTGGGAAACTCTTTCCATATCGGAGAAGGGATTGAGTGGAATAGTTGGGGGGAGGTTTTTCTGGAGGAAAACTAGAAACCAATCTCCATCCAGATGGTTTAAAATACCCATAAACGTCTCTGGAAGTAGGGATAACTTACCTGTATCCTGAAAAACTACGTCAGACTTAAGCGAGTCGGTAGTCATCGGGAGAAATCCCATCAGCTTAAAATGTCTCTATCACAGAGCCTCGGAACCACCAGGATGGATTTAACGGCACGCCCGGACCCCCCAACAAATGGACAACGATTTCGGACAACGAAAATAACGACGCCAGAGAAAATGAGACTGGGAATTTTGAACATCATGACTTTGAGGGATAAAATTGAAGAATGTGTTGACATCATGATGCAGAGAAAGCTTGACATCTTTGGATTAAGTGAAACAAAGAGAAGAGATCAGGGAACAGAAGAACTAAGGGGGGGCTATCATCTAATTTGGTCTGGCGGAGAAAGTTGTAGAAATGGAGTGGCGTTGATAGTTAGCAGTGATATCAAGGAAAAGATAACAGAAGTATTTTACATCTCGGATCGACTATTGAAAATCAATGTGAAACTTAGTCAAAAACATGAAGTGGTTTCTATCTTGCAGTGTTATGCACCACAAAGCGGTTGCTCGATGAATGATAAAACTGAGTTCGAAAGTCTTTTGGAAGATCACATCAAGGAAAGGAATACTATCGTGATGGGAGATATGAACGCGCAAGTTGGCAAAGAAAGAAACGGATTTGATAACATCATAGGACCGTGGAGTTATGGAAACAGAAATGATGAAGGGGAAAATTTACTGGACTTTTGTTTGAGGAATGAAATGATCGTCGGCAACACCTGGTTCAGAAAACGTGAAAGCCATAAAGTAGTCATACCGAGCGTAGCAATGGGTGGAGACCATAGATTAGTTGTTGGCACTATCATCATAAAACATCCTCAGAAAGTAACCCTGATAGTCATACCGAGCGTAGCAATGGGTGGAGACCATAGATTAGTTGTTGGCACTATCATCATAAAACATCCTCAGAAAGTAACCCTGATACAAGAAAGAAACATCAAATCCTGGAAGTTGAAAGATAAGATCATAGCAGAACAGTTCAGAAATCTAATACAAGAAAACATACCGAATGAAGAATCGACCTCAGTAGAAGACGAATGGAAACTTTTCAAGACCAACTTACTAACAGCCGCTGAGAAAGTGTGTGGGAAAACCAATGGCAGGAAGAAACTCAAAGAAACACCCTGGTGGAACGAAGAGACAAGAAAGGCAACATCAAAGAAAAATAGAGCGTACAGAAGACACTTCAACGAAAGAACGGATGAAACACAAAGACTTTATCGTGAAGCAAAGAAGGAGGCTCAGAAAGTGATAAATAGAGAGAAGAAAAGATGGTATGAAGAATGGGAGAAGACCGGCAACAAAGAATTGTTATATGGAATATGCGAAACACAAGAGAACGAGATAAGGAAGAACAAAAGTATCCCATCGACAGCGACTTTTTTTTGTAATTTCTTGCTTTACTGATAGAATTCATGCATTATTATAAACAGAAATGTTGGAAAATATATCTCAATTGCTAAGTTAGACCTGATCCATGAATTTAATATATTATATTATCTTCGTGAAAGAAAATCCAGACATGACAAACTGAAGAACAAGGTTTCTATGGAATGACGTATGTATATTCTATCTTTTCTTAATTCATTTTAAAAACATGCAGTTCACCGGATCCTGATAATTTATAACAGGGATGTATGTATATAATTATGTTATATTATATTATATATATATCCTATACTTTTAATATAAATTTTGATATGATGAAAGTATCCAGAAGAGTGGTAATATGATATTTTGTACCATGTATAAGGAAAGGAGATATATTTGTGCTTTATATTTATTATATTTATCTACGTGTAACATCACAGTGAAAGGGGGGGGGGGCCTATACGAAAGATAATGGATGTTGAATTTTGATTTTAGTTTATCTATTCATCATTTATGAGAGGTAAATTGGAGATAGTATATATTTTATTGTATGATATAGTTGATTATTTATTTATTAATCATTGTTGTGGACGCTGGAGTTATCATTTTAATTCTTGATGGAGAAAGTATTATGAGTATGGAAAGAGTATGGATGTCCATTCTGTGATATAAAGAAGTGTTCGTATTCTTTATATTTGTATGAGAGATATGGTGTGGCAGAGTTGAGAAAATATTGGAATCACGTGAAGAAATCGTGGTATATATTAGTTTATATATATGATAAGAACAAATGACAATATTGTATTATATATTCTATTTATAATTTTGTGACCTTGAGATTCTATCCTATTATTTCTTATTTCATCAAAGGGGTGATTGCTTCACTCATTCTCTATTCTTATTTATGTTATGATACGAAATACTATAGGTAATAGATGTCGGAACAAACCAACTTGTTGAGAAAGTAAAATTTGAAACTTATGCTGGTTGTCTTATGACATCTTGTATTATGTGTGGGAGGACATAAGGAGATAGTGCATATAATATCTATATATTTTATATCCTAATGGATAGAAATAGCGAATAATTATATTTATGGTTTTACTTATAGTGCAGAGTAAAAGTGAAGTTGTATGTTGCTTATTCATTATATATCTATGTGTAATTGTTGTCTAACTGTAATGTTATGGAGATTCCCTGAGAAAAGTAACTAGTTCAATAATCTTAATTTCATGAGAATGATGGAACAGGTGGATACCAGAGGTCCGAATCGCCAGAGATGATTCAACGTAGGAGAGTGGCTTTTATCAAGATGGTGAAAGATCTGATCTGGAATTCCCCACGTCCCCATTAAATGCAAAAGGGACTATTATCACAACGTTACTGTCCCCATAATCACTTATGGCGGCGGAGGACTTGTGGTGATGATAAGCAGAGAAGAAAGTCGACTTACAAGCTGCAGAGATGAGATGTTCTCAGAAGTATGATTGGGAAGACGAGAAGAGATCGAGTAAGAAATGTGGATGATTCGATAAGAGGATTGACGTTGAGAGACTGCAAGATACGAGTGGAGAGAACAACGGCTGAATATGGTATGGACATGTAGAAGATATGGGTAGAGAATAGATTGCCTAAGAAATACTTCCAAGTGATGAATATAGAAGAACCAGAAAGCGGAAGGTCCCAGACCACCGACTGAGATGGGGGCCAAGGCCCGGAATGATCAGGACCACACAAAGATAGTCATCCAAAACGAAATCAACCATCCCAGTTCTCATGAAGAACCAACACAAACAACTGTTAGCATGATGAGCGCACTGGAGAGGTTTTGTGAATAGTCGACCTGTTCACCAAACAGGACCGACTTAGGGATGATGTATGTATATTTCTCTTTTATTTTATGATGCGTGCATGACACACGCCAAGGGCGCAAAGTCATGTTGACTTACTATCAAGCGGCAGTGCCCCGGCTCCCCACTGGTGGTGGATCCCTTCTCGGGAGATAGGGTGAGAATCCGGAGGCGGGCGCTGGGGGCGGGCTGCTGCTAGAATACCGGCCGCGCTTACGTCTAGGGCGTGGGAGAGAGTTGACATTCTAGAGTGGCTCTTTTTTTCTCATCTCGCACTCTCATCCATCCGACCAAATATTCTCGCGGGTGGGGTGCTGTGGTGGTTCGTTTTTTATCTCTTCTCGCAGAGGTTATTTCAGGGGACCCAGGCGTCGGCCCTTTTGGAAATTGCTGGACCCCGGGAGCGAACGCCAACGTCCTAACCACTACCTAGACTTTACCAGTGGATTTATCGCGCGTCCTGTTCATATTACGGCCAATGTGATCGATACGATTCCCCGGAGCCGCTTGCGAGGACCGCATTGAGATGATTGACGTATCCGGTTATGGATTGCGGAAGAGAAA
>NW_007379734.1:48896-52218 GCF_000475195.1 Diaphorina citri | reverse complement strand
GATAATTTGGCTATTCTTTAATATAAGTTATAACATAGGATGTGATAAAAAGGGAAATGGAAAAGGACAAGAGAGATAATGGTAAAGCGGTCGAGTGGACAGAGTAAGTTATAGAAGGATATCACCGATATGGAAAGTCGTATTATCAAAAGAGTAAATGTGAGTTGAAGATTAGATCACACATAGAAGTAAATTTAAAAGAAGAATGTATGGATTCAGAAGAGGTAGATCAACAGTGGACCTGATTTTTAGCATTAAGCAGTTGATGGAAAAGTATTATGAGTATGGAAAGGAGTTATGGATGTCATTTTTGGATATAAAGAAGGCGTTCGATGCAGTATTGAGAGAGAAGGTGTGGCAGAGTTTGAGAAATATTGGAATCAGTGAAGAAATCGTTGGCAGAATAGTGGAAATCTATGAAAGAACAAAGAGCAGAGTAAAAACAAAAATGGGAATGACTGAGAGTTTCACCATCGATTCTGGACTGCGTCAAGGATATTGGAATCAGTGAAGAAATCGTTGGCAGAATAGTGGAAATCTATGAAAGAACAAAGAGCAGAGTAAAAACAAAAATGGGAATGACTGAGAGTTTCACCATCGATTCTGGACTGCGTCAAGGGGGAGTGCTGTCACCACTCTTATAGGGCGCACATTGAGCTGCGTTACACAGTCAGGCAGCACAGCCATGCAGTGCAGTTTAGGAAAATTGGAACTGTGTGACACAGTTTACAGCGCACATTGATGAGCAGTCTCTCAGTACAAGGATAGCTTTTTTGTGTTTAAAGATGGCAAATTCTTTTTTAAATATTATGTTGAGCTCTGAATCTGATTCAGATGACGAGTTTTTGTCCTTGTGTTCAATACTTACCTGTCATATTTAGTTCCTCTCCAATCTCATCCCAGATCTGTTGCTTGTATCTGGTTCTCATATAGTCTGTATCAGAGGTGTCGTACAGAACAGTTTTAACTTGCACTAATGCTATCAACTTCTCTTCAATGTTCTCCATTTTCAAATCACTCAAATAATAGGATTTTCAAGGGAAATCGAAAAAAATCAACTCAAAACAAAGAAGATCAAAATAAACTGCGCGCATAGAAAAAAACTGCACGCAGATTCTGTGTCGCCTCCACAAGTGAGGCAGGCGAGTGACACAGGCAAGTGGCACGTGCGAGTGCACTGCGTCGTAATGTGCGCGGTAGTATTGAATCCAATGGTTTACAAAAACTGCTTTGCTGTGCTGCGTGACTGTGCTGCGTAGCTGCGTCTCAATGTGCGCCGGGCCCTAGAGTTAGAACTCCACTCAGAGCAATGTCATTCCTTCAATTGTCTCTTTTATCCACCTTTGAGTACGCCGATCATGTACCCTCGGTACTACTCTCGTGCTGAAACACAAGAATGCACGTGAAAAGGCTAGTCTATGGGAAGTTGGAAATTCTCTATTTGGACTCCAACGAATTTAGGGAAGTTGCAAAAAACTCCGTTTGATACTTGCGTAACATTTGGGAGATCTTTTTCTAGCGTAACAACTAGTTGGCATTTATAGATGATACATGATTTTGCCACTTGACATGCTGAAAAGTGTACTTGGAAAGCGCGTTGGAAAGCATTATGATGAGTTATTTATTCTGTGTGATCTCTTGGAACAGTTGGCACTTGAATGAAGATCCGGTAAACTCATCAGGTTGACATCTTAATCGGTCATATATGGTATTTAGTTATCCTGGAATCAGTATCGAGTATGCCGTAGAATCCACTCGATAATTATAATTGAAGAGAAAAAATAGAATAATAATTTATTAGTACATTTAGCAGACATTGATATTAATATAGCTTCTTGGATCGCCATAAAAATCGAAGACTTCAACAGTACTTGAAACCATTCAACTCTTATATAGTACTTCAATATATTGTCAACTGTTAGGATTTTATAGTAGTATCTGAAAAATGGGTACCAACCATTTGGCATAGGTACATCATAGAAGAAAAGTGTAAATGAAAAGAAAATTATAATACAACTTTCAAATCGGGTTAGTTTGGGTCACGAAAGTATACAGTGTTGTAGATAACGATACTTTCGTTCGCGGTACTGGCGCGGACACCAGTGAGGGTGCTTCTAAGTACTAAGTTCATCATGAGATAGCAGCTTAACTCCATACACAGAAGCCCACTCCGAGGCTTAGGTGTAGGGGCATCATTATCATTGGTTAACAGCTGATGGGCTGGTATTGCAAATACATGATAGGTCAGGTGTATGCCAATTGGCACATTGGCTCGAAATCAGCTTGGCAAGGATTCCTATCTGGGATACTTGAATTTCATAGAAGTGTCAAATTAGCATTTTTTCATCAGTGCCTTTATTGGGATTTGGTAATCGACGAGTCACACTAGATTCTGTGAATGAAATAGAAGGGACACATAAATCGAGCTACAATAAAGGAGAACATTCCAGCATATAGGCTACATATAAGTATTTCAAGATAAAAGAGATGTATTGGAAATATCTACTGCCTTGATGCTTATGCAAGTTATCACTAAACCAATTGTAAATTAGAAGACACTCGAAAGCCGTATAATATTACTATCCCTAGTTCATAGCACAATATTCTGGTGAGTTCCCTCCTTTGGTAAATAGTAGTATGACAGTTGACTCGTGTGAGAAATGGTATTGAAATTTCAAGTATGTATATCCCAATAAAGTTTGGTAAGCTTTATCACATATATCAGCACAAAGTATCAATTGACTTCATTCTCTATGCAGGGCTCGGAGTCAAAAAGGTCAATCTTCAGTGACCAGTACCTAATGGATCATTTCACAGTTATTCAAAAGCAAACGCAACTCTCTACCCAGTCTTGCCAAGCTTGTCACGCTAACAGTAAGTCGCACACATGCTTAATGCATATCCGTCAATCCAAGGGAGCTCTCTTGGACGTTTTTTTTTAGCCTTGCAGTGTGTAGGCCTTTTTTCCACAAAATTTTTGCTCTACAAAATACAAAATACGGGGCCTATAACCTCAGGAATTGCGCACTCATCAGCAACTTTTTGCGCGATTATCGCTATAGCTCTCATTACTTCTGAGGCAGGACACGTTATTACGGAATGAAGAAACACTTGAACAATATTCAGCCGTGAGACATAAATTACTGCCCTTCTTTTCCTTCCGCCGCTACTCATCAGGCCATGCTAACGTGCTTGAGGAATAAGCTCTACATTATCTGCAGAACACGCCCCGGTTTCCAATCTGTCCACCCTAAACCCAATACACTTCACGCAGGTCAACATACCAGAAAAGAAGCAGTCAACATGGGAAATGCTACAGCGA
>NW_007379734.1:38008-42900 GCF_000475195.1 Diaphorina citri | reverse complement strand
ACCTCTATTCTCACCACTGTCGCTCCGTGAGGGACGGAACTGCGTCAGGTCCTCTAGGCTACCACTTTGTGAGAGCCAAGTAACACACCGGGGTATAAAACAAAAAGTGAACAACGAGCAGAAACAACAAAGTATCCTCAAAAGGTGATACAGATAAGCACTAGGTTGCTACCCAAGACAGCGTGACTCAAGTAGGGTTATACAAGGAGTATGACGAACGTGTGCGCAAGAGATAGATTCATGACGTAGCTTGACAAGACGGAAAGAAATATAGCCGCGTTTTTACTGTAGTATTGAGGAAAGGTATAAGATTAGTGAACAAGGTAGACAGTGACGAATATACGCATTTGTCTCTAGGTCCAGGTGACAACTAACGTATGGCAGAAGACTTAGTATGGACAAGGAACGACAAGTTATAAATGAACAAGATACAACAACTTAGCAATTAAGAAAGGTTTGACGGTAATGAGGAGAAAGCATACGAAGGAGTGTTAGGACACTAACAATATGCACATAGGGAGATATAATGACGCGTGTGGAAGATGAGAAAGCATATGCTACCATGATATAAGTGAGAAAGATAGAGAAGACCCATATTGACAGAGTAAGTATGTAAAAAATTTTTCAGAATTTCATCCACATAAGGTTATAAGGGTCGAGGACAGTTGTAAGAGGACAATAAAATAGTCAGACCACTATACGACAAAATTACTAAACGCTCGACAAAGATGCAGTAGGTACAGTTTGCCAGAACAAGAGTTCAACAGACAGGACCTAAAAGAAATGAGCTGCAAAGTAATAACTCAAGACCTATCCAGATTGTAATTCGTAACTAGCTCATACAAACAGGTGTAAGGAAAATAAACGACAAGAAGTCAGTGTTCTAATAGACGGCACAGCTACTCCTATGAAAACCAAAGAAAGGAATAGAGAAGAGACACAAAGCGTTAGTAAGGTATATTGTGTAAGAACAACGGTAGGTGTAGGAGAACTAAAGACCAAGAAGCCAAACACAAAAACTATAAAACAGCCAAAGAGACAGAAGACAAAACCAGAAGGAGACCAAACAGCACAAAAAGAAGCCGAAAGAGTCACCACTCTTATTCATTACTGTTATGAACGAAATACAAGAAAGAGTCGAACAACAACTGGGAGAAAGGAAAATGAAACTTATGCTGTTTGCTGATGACATCTGTATATGGGGGGAGAATAAGGAGGAAGTGCAAGAACAAATCAACCAATGGACAGAAATAGCGAAAGAATATGGGTTACATTTTAGTGCAGAGAAAAGTGAAGTTGTAGTGCTTATGCAGAAACAGGATAATGGTTGTGTAACAATGTATGGAGAGCCCTTGAAGAAAGTTGAACAGTTCAAATATCTTGGAAGTATGATCTCGAATGATGGAACAAGTGGAAAGGAATTGAATAGAAGATCTGGCTCTATAACTCACCTTGTCGACACGATCGATCGACACCATATAGGTACTGAAAGTTGTCCTGAGATCAGTATTGAGTAGGTACCACCACCGCACCGTATCCACATGTCGAAAATTATGTACAGCTTGGCCTAAACTCGATTAAAAGAATAGAAAATTAATTTATTCGTCCTATTTAGCCGCCATCTTGTCCATCTGTAATATAGCTTCTTAAATCGCCAAAAATAACCCTTTTTTCAAATCAGCATACCTGAAAACATACAATTCTATATAGTATTTCAATATATTGGACAATTTTTAAGGATTTCCCTATAGTAGCAGCATATCCCAAAAATGGGACCGACCATTATGGGATTACGGTACATCCTAGAAGAAAAGTGTAAATGTATAAAATGTAGAAAATTATAATACAAACAGCTTTCTAATCGGGTTAGTTTGGGTCACGGAGTATACAGTGTTGTAGATACCGATACTTTCGTTCGCGGTACTGGCGCGGACACCAGTGAGGGTGCTTCTAGGTACTAAGTTCCATCAAGGGCCGGAGATAGCAGCTTAACTCCATACACAGAAAGCCCACTCCGAGGCTTAGGTGTAGGGGCATCATCATCATTGGTTAACAGCCGATGGGCTGGTTTGCAGCAATACGCCATGATTCTCGATCTAAAAGATGGTGTAGACGCTGGCTTCTAAAGGATAGGTTATCTACGATCTCTATAGGGTTTCAGGACCAGTGAAGGAGTGGTTAGCACGATGGACTTTTGATGTGGAGGTTGATGGTTTGAATCCAATTTTATTCAAGTCATAAAATTCAGAATTGTATATTAATTGGGGAACGACATTCGTGACAATTCCTTTCTACTACGCTACGATTCAAATGATATGATCCAGTACAAAAATTGTTCCGAAGAACAACTAGTTTTATCAGAAAAATGGGAATGTTGATCTCACAGATCCCACTCTGTCATTAGTTACCTTGAATCCATAGCTAGCTTCTGACGAGCAAAAGTACTCCTCGATATTGGCGTCCAAAACCACGGTCAGCCCGAGATGTCTTCCGGCACCCCAGGGTCTCCATGGAATGCTGTCAACGGGGGCGTTCTCAGGAAAATCGTTCTCCAAAGTCCAATCCACTGAAGGGTAATGGACGGTGGTGTTTAGTTCACTTGTATCTTTTCTGTAATAGCACATAAGGTTTTAATATTACTCGTTGAACATGGTGTAAAGCAATTAAAATGCCTGGAACATTGTAGATTTGAACGGTAATATATATAAGCATTGTCCGTGTTATAGGCACGAGGGTCACCTATACCTACTACTAATTTGTCATTGACACCAGTAGAATACTAACGTGTTCTGACCATATTGTTTGACGTAGCCACGCTTTCTCTGTGTTGTTGTTGTTGTTGTTAACGTCATTGGCAACGTTCGGTCACTCATCTTCCAGGTCCAGGAAGGTGGCTGCTGCCACGGGGTTGGTCTATAATGATGTGGGGTCTAGTTGGGTGGGGTGTGCCGGGCAGATGTTAAACTTTCTCTGTGAGTTGCTGCGGTGAACTTACGGGTTTTTGAAGATGAATTCGTTTCGAACTTTGTTGAACGCACAACACATGCCTTCGTCCGTCAGAGAGGGGTAGAAAATTCGACTGCAGTTGATTGGATCTCCGTGCCACAAGCAAAGACGCAACATGCTGTCACATGGTTGTGTTACCTGGCAATGGGAAAATGGACATTCCAAAAGAATGTGTCAGTAAATCTAAATACCCACTTATGAAATCATAAAAATCCAACCTTCATACTACCTATACTAGAATTACTAGAGGATCTAAAATTTTGAGGACTACTGCCATAACCAAGCAGTAAAATCGTTCTGTTTAGCCTTTTATGAATTCGGTTTCGTCAAACTCTAGAGTCAACTTCTGGAAGTTGTCTTTGGGATCTGTAAGTTGTCTAGCCTCGGCCCTCTGGAAAGTTGTTAGATCTTAAAGTCTTTTATTTATAAAAAATGTCTATCAATGTAAAAAAAAAGAAATTGACCCGATTGCATTACT
Organism: Diaphorina citri; assembly: GCF_000475195.1. Classification (NCBI taxonomy): domain Eukaryota; kingdom Metazoa; phylum Arthropoda; class Insecta; order Hemiptera; family Psyllidae; genus Diaphorina; species Diaphorina citri. Next base: position 39,416 of record NW_007379734.1, on the reverse strand, counting down.
TTCCTTCCTATGGGATACTTAAGGAAAGTTTAAAACTCCTGGAAGCAAAACAGCTCGTCTTACCTTTATCATGAAGTTTTTCACCGTCTCCCATTCGCCTACTCCAATCGCAACCTCTACCGTTCTAATCTCCTATCTCTTTACCTCCCGTATCACTTCTCTCGCTGCCTACTGTTCTGCCCCTCTAACGTTCTAATCTCCGTTCCCCTATCTCTTTACCTCCCGCATCAAACCTTGCTGCCTGGTGTTTTGCCCCTCTAATGTTCTAATCTCCCTTCCCCTATCTCTTTGCCTCACTGCTTGTATTGCTCGGACCAATCGCAGTAAGGCCATCACCAATCAGAGATTCCTCGTCACAGAAGTCGCTGAGTAATTTCTTTTCTATTTCAGATTCGGAGTCATTTCTGCAATTTGTCAAGAATCCTGGGTGAATCTTTGAGGAAAAGGTTTCAAAGTATTTGTTGAAGGTTCAATAAAGCTTGCTACACTACTGGTCATTGTGCTGTGTACTTAGAGCCTAACAGGACTTGTATAGGCTTAACAGGCTGTCAAGTTCCACTTAATTTCTATGGGCCCAACAGGGCTATTATTGCTATTAAGCTAACAGCCTGTTAGGTTCTATTTAATTTGTATAGGCTTAACAGGGCTGCTAAGGTAACAGCCTGTTAAGGTCCCTTTAATTTGTGTTTAAGCTAACTGCCTGTTAGGTTCTATTTAATTTGTATAGGCTTAACAGGGCTGCTAAGGTAACAGCCTGTTAAGGTCCCTTTAATTTGTGTAGGCCTAACAGGGCCGCTAAGCTGATAGCCTGTTAAATTCCATTTAATTTGTATAGGCCCAAGAGGGCTGTTAAGCTAACAGGCTATTAAGGACAAAAAAAAGTTGGTAAAACCCACACTGTTTGTCTTTACTTACCCAGCTTGTATGGCTAGCGCTATGGATTTCTGGACGTTGTTCATGTTGCATATCGTTATGGCGGGAAATGGTATGGTTGGTAAAACCCACTCTGTATGTCTTTACCCAGCTTGTATGGCTAGCGCTATGGATTTCTGGACGTTGTTCATGTTGCATATCGTTATGGCGGGAAATGGTATGGCTGTCAGTTCCATCGTGTCATGTTTGTGACTACGTTGCTCTATAAACTACATACTCGACAAAACTACTCGACTATTGACGCTACTGCAGTAGAGACCGTCTCTTTGCCCATCTACCTAATCCCCTATCTCTTCGCAACTACAGTAGACCCCTCCGTCTCTTTGCCCCTCCATCGTTCTATTATTATTATTATGTTAAGGCGGTCTCTTCCTGATCCCTTGTGTGCCGCGTCCATTTTAATTTAGGACTATTGCACTGCCTTTAAACATGGTTATTGGCTCTCCCCCATTTCAAACACTCCTGATCCTCTTGC
>NW_007379734.1:17772-35883 GCF_000475195.1 Diaphorina citri | reverse complement strand
GTCAGATCTATCTGATGAGTACACTACACACTCTATTAGGTAGATCTGACAGGTCTATCTGATACCTGTTAAGCACACACACTATCAAATAGACCTGACAGGTACGGCTGAAAAGGCCCGCCTGTCAGGTCTACCTGATATCTGATGAGTACACTACACACACTATTAGGTAGATCTGACTGGTGGACCTGATCAGGTGTACCTGTCAGGTCTACCTGATCGTGGCTGGCGTTAAAGCTCTCCCGTCTTGTTCAACAATCCTCTCCCATTGGTCTGTTACAGGAGAGCTTGTACAGTTATGAACCACCCTGAATTCACCCATTGACAGTCATGAGCGATGAAACACCCAGTAAGAAGCTGAAACTCGATGTCTCCTCCAATGGACATGCGGAGGGGGAGGAAGAGGAAGGAGAGGGAGGTGCCAACCAGGTGGTGAGAGAGGAGGAGGTGGAAACTGATCAAGAAGTAAGAGACGTTCTTACTTGAGGTCTTTGGACTGAACAGTCTGACTAACTTACTTCAGAGTGACAGTCATCTACTGACAGTCTAACTAACTTCGCACTCACATAGTATACCTACCTAGGTGTGGGGACAACAGAACGAGTACAAATTGCGTGTCAATGGTGGGCATCGAACCCGGATCATTATCCTTACTTTATTGTAACGATTGGCGTCCGGGAATAAGTAGGGCATGGGTTCGATCCCAGCCGAGGCATGGGATTTTATCATCATTTATTTGGGAATTTGACCACATAATATTGGAGCTCTAAGGGTTAGGTGGTAGAGAACGACTCCGGCGTTAACCTCGCCTAGTGGTTACCTTCCACCCAAGAGTCTATTGATATTATTATGTTGAATCTTTTCAACACCAGTAACTTATGCTCTTCACAGCAACTGTGGAGTTACTGGTGTTCTTCTTTTCAAGATGCATCTTCACAAAGTCACGTCAGAATCTATCAGTATATTATTATGTTATTGTCTCTTTCTTCCAGTTCGTGGTGGCAACGATAATAATGGAGCTCTAAGGGTTAGGTGGTAGAGAACGCCTCCGGCGTCAACCTCGCCTAGTGGTTACCTTCCACTCAAGAGTCTATTGTTATTATTATGTTGAATCTTTTCAACACCAGTAACTTATACTCTTCACAGCAACTGTGGAGATTATAAGTTACTGGTGTTCTTCTTTTCAAGATGAATCTTCACAAAGTCACGTCAGAATCCATCAGTATTCAGTATATTATTATCTCTTTCTTCCAGTTCGTGGTGGCAACGCAAGATCAGGAAAACGATGAAGACCTGCCAGATGATGAAGAAGAGGATGATGATTTCGAGGAGGAGGAAGAGGGAGAGGAGTATATGGAGGAGGGAGGAGAAGAGGAAGAGGAAGAAACGGCTGACCATAGCAACGCGAAGAATATATTCGCTGTCAAGGAGATCACAGATTTGATATTTTCTGGTGAGTGCATCTTTCGTGATTTTTTCTTGTGTTTATTAAAATATATGTATCATGGACGATAAAACAAAGATTCCTATATTTGATGGCGAGAAGAAGTCAACAAGACCTATAAACGTACACAGGAATGTTGGTCATGTGTCTGATAGCTGAGGATTCTTCCGCTGGCTCTCCATCTCCAGGAGGTAAGCATCTCTATGGGTTGAATGGTAGAGATTGTTTAGTTATTAATAATACACTGATGATCGCGTAACAGCGGAAATGGATCCACCTGTAATTTAATAAAAATATACGTAAAACCTAAATCCAAGTGTTTTTACTCACCCAAAATCATTTTTAGTGTAATTTCTTGTATTTGTGTACATGGAATTATAACCTATAAAGAGTCTAAATAAATATGAATATGAACTGGCGATCTCCGTGGTCAAGTGGGTATCACACTAGGCGGGTTGCTAGCAGGAGGCCTTCAATAGAGGATACAAATTTCGTTTCGGAAAAGTCACCTAAATCCATTAGGTCTATTATTTTGTTGTTTCAAATGTCGGAATTTTCGACCATTAGGTCACTTTTTCCCCAAAAGAGTCCATTATTAAGGAGCGGTAGCGCTCCGCCCCACCATGTTAAAGGAGTTTGACAGTAATTCCTATACCTTTTCTGTTTTATTTTCCACAGAGCCAAGATTGAACAGCAACGGGGCTCATACAGGGTCTGACCCCGAGAATTCCCCCGGTCATTCAGGAGGGGAAGACACCTCCCCTCCTGCGCAGACGCACACGCCTTCGCGCAGAGGTCGTAAGCGCAAGAAATTTACGCTCACCATGAGAAAGAAGGGGAGGAAGAAGAAGGAGGTAGAGGAAGAAGAGGAGGAATTCCCCACCTCCTATTTGTTGTCTACGGGGTTACCAGAGAGCGATGTAGAAGAGTTGAAGCTCGGCTTTACGTGAGTGTCACCCTGTATTTTATTTTTAATTCGTTTGTGATTTTTGACCACCCTGTATTTTATATTCCGAAATTTCAAGTAAACTTTAGGTGTGGGTTGGGGTGATTTTGGGTCTCCAACCTTTAAATGAAAACCTTGCTTCTATTAAATACTTCAAATTTACCCTTAAAGAACTTAGTAATGGACAGATATTTACAACATGCAAGGTGTGAAGTTGCTTTATGGAATGTGTAGAAGAGTTGAAGCTCGGCTTTACGTGAGTGTCACCCTGTATTTTATTTTTAATTCGTTTGTGATTTTTGACCACCCTGTATTTTTATTTTGGTATTCGTATGTGAACTTTTGAACACCCTGTATTTTATATTCCGAAATTTTAAGTAAACTTTAGGTGTGGGTTGGGGTGATTTTGGGTCTCCAACCTTTAAATGTGTCAAATGAAAGCCTTGCTTCTATTAAATACTTCAAATTTACCCTTAAAAGTGTTAAAAAGCTAGTATAGAAAGCTGGGTGGACTACTCCATAAAGAACTTAGTAATGGACAGATATTTACAACATGCAAGGTGTGAAGTTGCTTTATGGAATAGGATCTTAAATGCTTTATTTTCCAGTTTAAACCAATTTTTATGGTGTAAATTCCAGCAGTACAAGCGAGGTAAAAGCTTGGGATATGGAGAGTAACTGATTGAAATTGATATATATGTTTCCTAATTTCAGTGTACTTCGTGACATTATGTCTCAACCTTGTAGCGACATCTTCCTGTGTGAACCTGAAATGACAGAAGTAGCAGACAAAATAGAGTATGACCAACTTATTGACAAACCTATGTGGTTGAATTTAGGTAAGTGTAAGCCATAGTACGATTGGAGCTGTGAGAATCACACCACGTTGCCTACTCCTTGGGATGCCCTTTTTACATCCCAGGCAAGCCTTAAGTTTTATTATTATTACTTTTTGAATATGTTTGATAACTTTTAAAGAACTTAAGGGGTCCAAGGGTGTATCCACACAAACAATTCAATGGAGGTGTTCTGCGGATCTTAAATGCTTTATTTTCCAGTTTAAACCAATTTTTATGGTGTAAATTCCAGCAGTACAAGCGAGGTAAAAGCTTGGGATATGGGGAGTAACTGATTCAAATTGATATATGTTTCCTAATTTCAGTGTACTTCGTGACATTATGTCTCAACCTTGTAGCGACATCTTCCTGTGTGAACCTGAAATGACAGAAGTAGCAGACAAAATAGAGTATGACCAACTTATTGACAAACCTATGTGGTTGAATTTAGGTAAGTGTAAGCCATAGTCCGATCGGAGATGTGAGAATCACATCACGTTGCCCACTTCTTGGAATGCCCTTTTTACATCCCAGGCAAGCCTTAAGTTTTATTATTATTACTTTTTGAATATGTTTGATAACTTTCAAAGAACTTAAAGGGTCCAAGGGTGTATCCACACAAAGAATTCAATGGAGGTGTTCTGACCTGAAATGACAGAAGTAGCAGACAAAATAGAGTATGACCAACTTATTGACAAACCTATGTGGTTGAATTTAGGTAAGTGTAAGCCATCCATAGTCCGATTGGAGATGTGAGAATCACATCACGTTGCCTACTCCTTGGGATGCCCTTTTTACATCCCAGGCAAGCCTCAAGTTTTATTATTATTACTTTTTGAATATGTTTGATAACTTTTAAAGAACTTAAAGGGTCCAAGGGTGAATCCACACAAACAATTCATTGGAGGTGTTCTGCAAAGCAATCGTGTATATTAATTTGATAAGATGATTTATACCTATTGTTCTATTGGAAATTTTACCCTAATTACTATTATTTCTAACGTTTTATTATTGGTTTGTATCGTATTTCAGTCGAGCAGAACCTTTGTAAAGGCGTGTACAGGAACCTTAGTGATCTCATGTGTGATATTAGACTTATAGTAGAGAATTGTTACAAATTTTGGAAGCTCCGGGATGATGAAATGCTAAGACAGGCGTTCAAGTTGGAGCATTGTCTTCACCAGAGACTAGTCCTTTTACCTGGGTAAGTTTTTATTTATTATTGTTAAAAAGTATGATCTCGAATTATCTTGGAAGTATGATCTCGAATGAAGTTCAAATATCTTGGAAGTATGATCTCGAATGATGGAACAAGTGGAAAGGAATTGAATAGAAGAATTCAACTAGGAAGTGGCTTTTACAACATTGTGAAAGATCTGATCTGGAATCCCCACGTCCCCATTAAATGCAAAAAGACTATTTATCAAACTTACTTTGTCCCCATAATCACTTATGGCGCGGAGACTTGGGTGATGAAAGCCAGAGAAGAAAGTCGACTGCAAGCTGCAGAGATGAGATTTCTCAGAAGTATGATTGGGAAGACGAGAAGAGATCGAGTAAGAAATGTGGATGTTCGAAAGAGGATAGACGTTGAGAGACTGCAAGAACGAGTGGAGAGAACAAGGCTGAAATGGTATGGACATGTAAGAAGAATGGATGAGAATAGATTGCCTTAAAAATACTTCCAAATAAATATAGAAGGAACCAGAAAGCAAGGTAGACCACGACTGAGATGGAATGATCAAATCAACAAAGATATCATCAAAAGAAATCAAAATCCCAGTCTCATTGAAAACCAACAAAAATTTAATGATAGAACTTGGTGGAGAGGTTTTGTGAATAGTCGACCTGTTCCACCAAACAGAACGACTTAGGATATGTATGTATGTATGTGTTCATAAATTTCATTCAAATCGGACAAACTATTGCTATCAAGTCTGTTATGGGGAAATAAGCAAAGTGTTTAGGGAAGATCGAGTTAAAACTCATAGCTCTCTCCCTTTGTTCAAACACCAATGATTCACTTACTTGTCATTTCATTTCCCTTGAAGTAGAATGAAGGAGTGAGCGATGAGATGTGCCCCCTACTCCAAAGCTCTATGTCCGTCGAAAAAAAAAGAGGGGGGATGAAAAAATGCCTACCTACCTACCTACCTACATCTATATTAGTTATTGTAAAGAATATTTTTTAAAGTTTTTAAGACTTGATTATATGGGACAGATAGGTCTATGTCAATGGCATCTGAGTGGTATTTGTTATACTCAGTAAGAGCTCTATAGATCGGAGACAGATTGGAGTGTGAGGAGCGAGGTATAGCAAAAAATTCATAGAGTTCATTATCTAGGTGTAATAATTGGTGAACGATATTATTTGTGACAAGCATTTATGACAATGAAAAATTCTACAAATCTTTCTTTTCTTCACAGGAAATAAATCCAAGTTGTTTCGACTCGTAGAGTCTTCATCCAAGTCTACAGACCACGCCAAAATCACAAAGGAAGCCCTCGAGGCGGACATTATCGACTTTGAGAACAACGTGGTGTTTGCTGACGGCAATACTATTATAGAGACAGTGAACTGTATGTGGGAACTGGCGGATATTGGACACTTCCTGTGTTTGGTGCATGCTTTTCCCGGCCCCACTCAGGCTGGTGAGATTAATGTTAGTAGGCGAGTATCTTGTCGCCAAATAGAGGGTAGAAACCACCGTAGCTATAGAAGTATAGACCTAATGCTTTTCCCGGCCCCACTCAGGCTGGTGAGATTAATGTTAGTAGGCGAGTATCTTGTCGCCAAATAGAGGGTAGAAACCACCGTAGTTGTAGAGCCACGTTAAACCTATTGATAAGAAAGACCTGTTTTTGTCCTCTTTTCAAGAGAAAATGGCTTGACCGATTTGATGAAATCTTTTATGGTTAAGTAGAATACTGAAACATAGGCTACATAATATTCAAAAGTGACTTGAAAAAGTATACTGGATAAAGTTACACAACTCGTTGCAGTCAGAAATAAAATTGTCATTTTCTGACGAACAATATTCTTTGTCCCCAGCACAATCACAAAACAATGACGGACCTATTCAACGCTCTACCGCTGGACAAGGCCCGTGTCCCTCCCCTAGGGTCTGACCGTCAGGGCAACGCCTACTATTTCTACCCCGACTTCATAGATGTTCGCCTGTACAAACAGAATCTGCCGCGCCCTCCTCACTCGGTAGGCAATTACCTTTTGCTGCCGATCCACCTGCAAGAGGCCGAACTGCAAGCCCATGTAATTATGACGTCCAACCCAACACTAGTATATGAATTATGAATAGTTAAACCTAGATTTATTTAGAGGTTTGATAGGGGGAGTTGTAACTGCGAAGGTCTTATCGTCCCGGAAGCGAAGAGAGAAGGAAGACAGGATAGGAGACAGCCAGCCGTTCCGAGAACGAACCCCATCTGTTTAAGATAAAGGGCGGGATTTGTTCTCGTTTTTGAGGCAGACATGAATGAGAACAAAATTAAATTAAATGAGGATAAAAGTATACTCTTCGGGTGGAATTGAACCCACGCACTCCTGTTTACCAGGCGAGCATTTTGACTACTACAACACAGATTCAGGTACAATAGCTGCTCAACTATCACTCTTCCTGGTTTTCTTTTTGTTTTCAGAAAGTTACACTTACGTCTCGCCCTAAAACTCCTGACAACTCTGTACATATACCACGTAAGTTTTACATTAGACTCATGTGGTCTGTGTCGTAGCATGTCCTTCCCATAGTATGTCTTTCACCAGAATACTAGTATATGAATTATGAATAGTTAAACCTAGATTTATTTAGAGGTTTGATAGGGGGAGTTGTAACTGCGAATTACCTTTTGCTGCCGCTCCACCTGCAAGAGGCCGAACTGCAAGCCCATGTAATTATGACGTCCAACACAACACTAGTATATGAATTATGAATAGTTAAACCTAGATTTATTTAGAGGTTTGATAGAGGGAGCTGTAACTGCGAAGGTCTTATCGTCCCGAAAGCGAAGAGAGAAGGAAGACAGGGTAGGAGAAAGCCAGCCGTTCCGAGAACGAACCCCATCTGTTTAGGATAAAGGGCGGGATTTGTTCTCGTTTTTGAGGCAGACATGAATGAGAACAAAATTAAAATAAATGATAAAAGTCTACTCTTCGGGTGGAATTGAACCCACGCACTCCTGTTTACCAGGCGAGCATTTTGACCACTACAACACTGATTTAGGTACACTAGCTCTTTAACTATCACTGTTCTTATCTTTTTGTTTTCAGAAAGCTACTCTTACGTCTCGCCCTAAAACTCCCGTCAACTCTGTACATATACCACGTAAGTGTTAGATAGACTCATGTGGTCTGTCGTAGCATGTCCTTCCCATAGTATGTCTTTCACCAGATGGGCGATAAGAGACAATAGGTACTTCCCATTTAGATGCTAGGTCAACCCAATATTATGTTAAGGCGGTCTCTTCCTGATCCCTTATGTGCGTAACTGCGAAGGTCTTATCGTCCCGAAAGCAAAGAGAGAAGGAAGACAGGATAGGAGAAAGCCAGCCGTTCCGAGAACGAACCTCATTTGTTTTGGATAAAGGGCGGGATTTGTTCTCGTTTTTGAGGCAGACATGAATGAGAACAAAATTAAAATAAATGAGGATAAAAGTCTACTCTTCGGGTGGAATTGAACCCACGCACTCCTGTTTACCAGTCGAGCATTTTGACCACTACAACACTGATTTAGGTACACTAGCTGTTGAACTATTACTGTTCTTATCTTTTTGTTTTCAGAAAGCTACTCTTACGTCTCGCCCTAAAACTCCCGTCAACTCTGTTCATATACCACGTAAGTGTTAGATTAGACTCATGTGGTCTGTCGTAGCATGTCCTTCCCGTAGTATGTCTTTCACCAGATGGGCGATAAGAGACAATAGGTACTTCCCATTTAGATGCTAGGTCAACCCAATATTATGTTAAGGCGGTCTCTTCCTGATCCCTTATGTGTCGCGTCCATCTTAGTTTAGGACTATTGCACTAAGGGACAGTAGGTCTACACAACACCAAAATGCCCTCGAAATAATTGCAATACGAGTGCTTTTTTTGTCCACTTTTTGGGAATCGAACCCGGGACAAGTCTAGAAAAATGTGCTTTTCCTCTTGTTTACCCAGGTACGGAACGACCCTTTTTTAAATCCTTTTCGATTACAGAACGGTTGGTATATCCAGTCTCAAAATTAAAATCAGTAGGTGAAATGAAAATGGGGACTGAAAATAAGGGGGAAAAAACCCATTCCATTACTGATTTATCATCCACCCTCTTCTGTCCCAAACAGCTGAGGAGCGCGAGCTGTTCTTCCCCAAGCAAAAATTCCTCCCATATCGTCGGAAAGACAACCTGGTAGTTCTCGCCAATAGCGTTGAAGGGTTGGAAATCTTACTGGATGAGTTTAGAGAGGAAAGACTGGATGAGAAACTAATACAAAGTATGGAGGAGTTACATAGGACATTGAAGAGACGAGAGGCTAGCATTGACTATGTTACGTACAAAGCAAGATGTGCCATGTTCTCGGAGTATACTGAGTATGTGAAGAGGTGAGTTCACGTCTTGTTAGCGCTAGGTCGCGGAATTGGTGCATTAGACTCGTGTGGTCTGTGTCGTAGCATACCCGTCCCGTAGTATGCCTATCATCAGATGGGCGAAAAGAGACATAATACTTCCCATATAGGTGCTGGGTCAACACGAGAACACCAGAAAGTAACCAGGTGAAATATTTGCAATCGAAAAAAGAGTACAATTTTTTTTGTCGATATTAGGGATCGAACCCGGGACCTTCTGCATGGCAAGCGCGCGCGTTAACACTGGGCTAACCGTTTCCTTATTGAAATTACTAAAGAATTTACTTTTCTATCTATCCCTCCCTACAGGCCTGATAACTATGAGGATCCAGATCTCAAGTATTGGAATTTCAAAATAAAACACCTAGAACCGGAAGACCTTATTATTCCTGATGTTACCCCTCAACCATCCTCTACTATAGGCCCTGATGGTAATACCAACGGAGGTAAGAACAGAGAGGGAACAAAAACAAGGCCATTTAAAGTCACCCTGTATTAACAAAGACATTGAAAGTCACCCTTCATTAACAAAGACATTTAAAGGATAAAATCCGCCCCGGGCGGGAATCGAACTCGCGGCCTAGCGCTTACGAGGCAGACGCACTACCAACTAAGCTAACTAGGCTGGCTACACTACACTATTGAGGTATATTATGGAAAACAAGTTTTATTTTTAAGAGTAGAGGGAACTGTAACGCCTTATCGTCCCGAAATCGAAGAGAGAAGGAAGACAGAATAGGAGAAAGCCAGCCGTTCCGAGAGTGAACCTTATCCCTTCAGGATAAACCTTTATTTACTATTTTGCAGCCTCCGTGACTGTGTGGATATCACACTAGGCTTGCACACCGGAGGTCCCAGGTTCGATTCCCTGAAGTTTCGGAGTTTTTTCGGATCTGTTCTTCCTCAGCCTTAGCCTCAGTGTGTACTCAGCCTCTTGAGGACAATTGAGCAACTGCTTTAATGGAGTAGTGACCAGTGGCGGATTAACAGTGCATAAAGATTGATGACAGTGGGATCAATCTTACACAGTCTAAACAGCGTACAGGGAGGCACTTAGTATTGCTGTGATAATGATACCCAGAAAAGTTGTGAATATAAAGATTGATGACAGTGGGATCAATCTTACACAGTCTAAACAGCGTACAAGGAGGCACTTAGTATTGCTGTGATCATGATACCCAGGAAAGTTGTGAAGAGGTTCTGCGAGGTTCTGCTTGACTACAATTTTACCATTCTTCCCCCTCAGGTGTTTGAAAGCATTGGTATTGATCCGATGTTCTGGAACATCCTTGGCTCTGACTATAATCCTCTGGAATCACACGACTACCATGAACTTCACTACTTCCAGAGGGTGTGGCTCTTCAAAGGCCTGTGCAGTTTTGTTCTGGTATGTACTATTGATTATAAGGGGGTGGGGGTTCCTGAGGGGGAGGGGGGTCTCTCTCTCTAGCCTCATCTGCAAGCTCCCTCTTCATGGAGAAAATGTTCAGTGGATCATCCTGTAAATAATAAAACAAGCAATATAAGTAAATAGATTATAGATTGATCACTACTAATTTTAGTTTTGTTCTAAGTAAATAGGTGTAAGACACCCTTATATCTTTTCCCAAATGCCTAGAATCCCCATCTTTCCCCAGTATCTTTGCCTAGTATCTTTGTTTTACTTAGTATCTTTTCCCCATCCGTAGCACAAGCTCTGCTTATACAGATGGGTATACCATTTATAAGACTAATTTTAGTTTTGTTCTAAGTAAATAGGTGTAAGACACCCTTATATCTTTTCCCAAATGCCTAGAATCCCCATCTTTCCCCAGTAACTTTGCCTAGTATCTTTGTTTTACTTAGTATCTTTTCCCCATCCGTGGCACAAGCTCTGCTTATACAGATGGGTATACCACTTATAAAAAAATGTATGTTCTGAGAGTTTTGTCGATCAAAAAATAAATGGAAACTTGATAAATTAAAATTAAATTAATTAGTAGAGAATTAATTTAGTGTAAAATTTCAAACCTCCTGGTTACCTTCCACTCTACACTCTATTGTTACTCAATACAGTGTAGCTCAAAACCGTGTCAACTATGTAAAGACCTCTACTCACCATTCCCAGTTGGTCCGGTTTAGCAGGGCTCGCACCCGGAGTCCTCAGAGCTGGCGGCAACAAGCTCATTTGGTCTAGGTCTGTCGAACTAGAATCCGGCTCAGGGGACGCCGGTTTAATCTTATCATCCGCCCCCTGCGTAGGCGGCTTAGAGAAGAGCGGCTTCTTTTTGGCGCTGCGCCTATCCTGAGGCGCCCATTCATCTTCGGAATCGTCTTTATCGAACCCGGGACTCGCGGCATCTGAGGCGTCTGTCGCTTCGCTGTCCAGTTCAAGGTCAGACAGGGTGGGACCTGTTATTATTATTCTTGATTTGATTTTTTGATTTTACTTTAATGTAATGATTTAAAATCAAGACTAGAGCCCGTTCTCCCTTTATTCCTTTAAGTCACCCATCCATTTATTTCCAACCATTTCCCGATTTTGAAAATTTGGACCAATTGCAATACTTTCATTACTAGCTCGCTATACTGTAGTAATAGAAAGTAATAATATGTAGGTACCTATAGCAGGTATAGCTCAACAGAGGCCTCTGTGTTTTAGGAGGCTGAAGATTTCTACTTCAAGAACATATTGAAGGCCAATTAAATTGCCAGGTCTACTAAGATTGAAAACTCCGCTAAAATTGCTAAAATCAAATTTACGTTATCCGAATCCGTAGATAGGTACATCTATTTTAATGACAGCTCTGATATGCATACTCCTAGAAAAATGTGCTTTTCCTCTTGTTTACCCAGGTACGGAACGACATTTTTTAAAATCCTTTTCGATTACAGAACGGTTGGTATATCTAGTCTCAAAATTAAAATCAGTAGGTGAAATGAAAATGGGGACTGAAAATAAGGGGGGAAAAACCCATTCCATTACTGATTTATCATCCACTCTCTTCTGTCCCAAACAGCTGAGGAGCGCGAGCTGTTCTTCCCCAAACAGAAATTCCTCCCCTACCGGCGGAAAGACAACCTGGTAGTTCTCGCCAATAGCGTGGAAGGGTTGGAAATCTTACTGGATGAGTTTAAAGAGGAAAGACTGGATGAGAAACTAATACAAAGTATGGAAGAGTTACATAGGACATTGAAGAGACGAGAGGCTAGCATTGACTATGTTACGTACAAAGCCAGGTGTGCCATGTTCTCGGAGTATACTGAATATGTGAAGAGGTGAGTTCACGTCTTGTTAGCGCTAGGTCGCGGAATTGCTGCCTTAGACTCGTGTGGTCTGTGTCGTAGCATACCCATCCCGTAGTATGCCTATCATCAGATGGGCGAGAAGAGACATAATACTTCCCATTTAGGTGCTGGGTCAACACGAGAACACCAGAAAGTAACCAGGTGAAATATTTGCAATCGAAAAAAGAGTACAATTTTTTTGTCGATGTTAGGGATCGAACCTGGGACCTTCTGCATGGCAAGCGCGCGCGTTACCACTGGGCTAACCGTGTCCTTATTGAAATTACTAAATAATTTACTTTTCTTTCTATCCCTCCCCAATTGCTGCCTTAGACTCGTGTGGTCTGTGTCGTAGCATACCCATCCCGTAGTATGCCTATCATCAGATGGGCGAGAAGAGACATAATACTTCCCATTTAGGTGCTGGGTCAACACGAGAACACCAGAAAGTAACCAGGTGAAATATTTGCAATCGAAAAACGCGCCCACCCGGCCCGCACCCTGGGGAGAATACTATCATGAAGATAGGTAACATGGTGTATAGACTAGCAGGTCCTCCACCTCCTGGTACTATGGTACGTCCCCCGGGTCCAGGCGGTCTGTATATCCCTGGTATGCCTATTGTACGACCTGTGGGTCCTGGCCCTGTTAGAGGCAGGAAACAAGATCCCACCCAGCAACTTGTCATACAAAACCCTCGCACACTCAACCCCAACACACGCATGCGTGGTAGACCTAGCATGAACCCAGCCCGGGGGAGCTATAGAACCCCAGGCCCCGGGGTGGTGAATAATCCCCGGGGTGTAATGCGAGGCTCCCCGAGACAGAGCATGTCCCCCCGGGGTGCAATGGGAGGGAGGGGCGGGTACAACCTGACCCCCCGCAAGGCCACACCCCCGCCTATCCCACGCCAGCTGTTGAATCGGAACATCAGTGTGTCGATAGTCGAACCCAAGCCTAAACCTGCCCTGCCCAAGCTGAGTGGGGTTACCATTACCCCGACCAAAACCAAGCCTAGCCCTGCCAAGACGCTGATATTCAACTCTTCCCCTACACCATCAGTGAGTAAATCCCCATCCAGTAGTAAAACTCAGATGGTGGATGCTAATGTACAACTCCAGTGGAGAGCGGATGGCAGTACGAGTTATGTTATAGAGTTGGCGAATAATCAAACACAAGAGTTGACTAAGGAGCAGGTGCAATTCTTCAAGAATAAACACAATGGTACGATGCCTAATGTGGTGCGGATAGCGGTGCCTCTGGATGTGGCACGTCGGGTGAAACCACCCTGTATTACCTTGTAAATAAGGGTGGTCTTTACCATATTTTCTCTTCGGGAAATTGATCATTGACCATTGGAAATTTGACCACTGCTCCAATGAAAACTGATTGGTCAATTTTTCAGTGGTCAGTGGTTTATTCTCCAAAGGAAAATACAAACCTCTTCTTGTAAATAGAAATGTTAAATTGTACAGAAAATTTAGGAACGAAGTAATTTCATTATTGTTGCGTTAACCCCTCAACATACGTAGTATACGTACAGAATTACAGATAGATTAGTAAAATGTATCTAAAACATTTGGGAATGAATTTGATAGAAAACTTCATTTATGAAGTGTCGTGCAATAGAAGCCAAAGCCTCGGCTTACCATTACTTACCATTTGGGTAAGTAGATTAACTTTATCATTAATCTTTTTTTTCTCAGTTATGATTTATTTTCATAAGAAGAAGATTGACAAGGTTCTCAACTTCCCATTTTCTTTGTTCTTGAATACATTTGTAATTTGTTTCAAAGACTTTCCTATATTTCACTATGAAGAAAAAGATTTTTTTTCTTTGCCTATTTTATATGATATTATTTGTAGGCATTGATTTTTTTTTCTTCCAAGATCCATCTATTTTTTTTCTATTATTGTGTAAATTAGTAAATATTTTGTACATAAATTTTATGACCTGTTAAAATAAACCATTTTGATTCTACAAGAGAGTCACAGATTTTCATGATTTTATGTGTACCTAGACTTTTTTTGTTTATAGGGATTTTCTTATACAGCGTGTTAAAGTGTTCCGTAGGAAATAAACCCGTGAAATCAGTTTTTTGTCCCATAAAAGTCCCCAGTACACTTATCGGGTCCACTAAGCATTCTCTCCTTTGTAAATTTAGACAAGGAATCAATTGGTGCCATATTTGAGAATTTAAAATTTTTACTTCCTAGTGGCCATAGTTTCGGAACCGCTTGAGAACAAAAGGGGCTTAAACCCCAAAATTTATTGTCACAATCGAAATAGACCTTAAAATTTGGCCTTTCAGCTTCTTATGTTTTGAAGCGGTTCCGAAAATATGAGTCAAAAGTGGCCATAGTTTCGGAACCGCTTCAAAACATATGGATCTTAAACCGCAAAATTTAGTGTCGAAACTGAAATAGACCTTAAAATTTGGCCTTTCAGCCCCTTATGTTTTGAAGCGGTTCCAAAACTATGGCCACTTTTGACTCATATTTTCGGAACCGCTTCAAAACATAAGGGGCTGAAAGGCCAAATTTTAAGGTCTATTTCGATTGTGACAATAAATTTGGTGTTTAAGCCCCTTATGTTCTGAAGCGGTTCCGAAACTATGGCCACTAGGCAGTAATTTTTTTTCAAAGTCACATACATCTCAAACTTTCTCCATCGAGGTACTCATAAAAAAAATAATCAAAAGAACAGGTTTTTATAATAACAAAATAAAAATATATTTTATTTAAAAGTACTTTAAATATTTCAATACGCTAGATAACATAGAAAATATACATGGATACGAATATAAATAAATACTAAAAAGGCACTAAAATAATAATAATGGGGGATGTTTAAACAAAATATCAGGAAAAATGGAGGACTGGGGAAGTTTTTAGGTACCTACATATTAACTGGACGGTTTTACATTATTTAATGGTCGGTCCGATTTTTTTTCCCACTCAAAGGATGTTTGCTGATCAGTTTTCGAAAACCTTTCAGGAATGAATCAAATCAAATCATGAATTCCCTGTGGTAAATCAGAGAGCTTCTTCACAACTTTTGTGGCTATCACAGCATTACTAAGTGTCTCCTTTACTATTAATTTTATTTTCATCTACTCGTATCATGTATCTTTTGCTTTGGTGATGCCGCTACTCGAGTAGCTCTTGTCCTCACGAGGCTGAGTGCACCCCGAACTTCAAGTACAGAGCCGAAAAAACTTTGACCCCACCGGGAGTCGAACCCGGGACATCCGGTGTGTAAGCCTAGTGTGATACCCACTCTTTGAGGAATGAACCCCAGAGATAAGGCACATCAGTAATAATACTAGTGCTTATTTATACTGCTCGCATAGGACTGAAAAGTCCCTTTACTCCAGGAGTAGGCTACTACTATTATTGTGGTCAAATTCTCAAATTATATAGAGTATAGAGGATAAAATTCCTCGGCTGGGATTGAACCCACGCCCTCCTGTTTACCAGGCGAGCGCCTTGACCTCTACACCACCGAGGCAAGTTAGGAATGAACCCCAGAGATAAGGTACATCAGGACAAGCATAAGGAAACCGTCATCTCCCTAGGGGTCTTCCAACCCGAGGGTCGCGGTCCGTATGGGTCTGACAACCTGGGGGTCGCGAGTTTCATCCTTGCCATCCAGTGCCAAATCCACAGGCCGTGTCCGAGTCGGAATCCCCACTCTGCCGAAACTCAGCGCCTCCGCCGCCCACACTATGGGGTCGGGTGTGATGCAGGGTCTTGAAATCGGGGGTCGAGGGGGTGCTACGGGATACAAAGTCGGAGGCCCCGCGCTTGCTCTTCCGCTTCTTGATGGTGGAAAATTTGGGCGGGGCCATGCGGGCGTCTTCCCCCTAAAGAAAGAGAAAAATGACACAGTTAAAGAATGGGCTGCCAGCCTAGTTAGCTTGTTTGGTAGTGCGTCTGCCTTGTAAGCGCTAGACCGCGGGTTCGATTCCCAGCCAGGGCGGATTTTGTCCTGAAGGGATAAGGTTTGTTCTCGGAACGGTTGGCTTTCTTCTATCCTGTCTTCCTTCTCTCTTCGATTTCGGAACGATAAGACCTTAGCAGTGACAGTTCCTTTTTTTTAAGTAAATAAATAAATAGACCAATTCTGCACTCTTTCAGTCGTCCAAGGTGTGTATTGTGGTTGCTTTTTGTATCGAACATCTATGTTAGAACTACATATCCAATGGAATTGCAAACTCACTTGGTTCAAGTTATCGGCTGATCCCCATGTCTTATGCAGCTTCTCTGCTTCTGATCTACCTCCGAGGAAATTACTGAACGCCTCCGTTGTCTTCTTGACCCGAACATTCAGGGAACCAATTCGTAGGAAGCCCAAGTCTCGCTCTGCAAAAGACCAAAATTCCGGTGGTTAAATGGAAGTAATAATGATCCAAATGAAGCAAATAGTAAAAAAAAAAAAAAAAAAACATCAACGGACCGGACCCTAAATGGCCAATTATGTATATCAGACTAAAGGCACGGAATTTCATTACGATCGTTCAGGTGCGGGTTAGATAATCGCAAAATTTCATGGTTTTGAAACTCTCTTCTTTTTTGGATATTTCCGACACATTTTAATTTTGTACAGGTGGATTAAAAAGTGTGCATATAATTTGACCAGAATATCTATGATGGATCATTTCAGGGGGTGTCAACTCTGAAGAAAAGTGGTTCCGTAATTTCTTTTTAATATTGTTAAACCCCTAAAGTAATCCATAGAACATTGTACAGGTGGATTAAAAAGTGTGCATATAATTTGACCAGAATATCTATGATGGATCATTTCAGGGGGTGTCAACTCTGAAGAAAAGTTGTTCCGTAATTTCTTTTTAATATTGTTCAACCCCTAAAGTAATCCATAGAACACTTTTGAAACACCCTGTAGACGGGAAAATTTGCATGGTGTCAGGAACATGTTTAATTTCCGGTACCCCTCTCGTTTGATTGATGCCTAATTTATTTTTTATAAATAAAATTAGAAAAACGTCACTCCTGAGGGCCTGAGGTCGGTGAAATAGTTTATACTCCTGAGGACCTGAGGTCGGTGAGAGAAATAGTTCATGAGTAGAGACTGATCTTGTGGGTATACATTATACACAGGGCTAGGCTAAGCTATGCTTGCAAAATAGAAGAAAAACATCAAAATTTTCCGTATTTTTTTCCTCTTCTATTTTCCAAGCCTAGTGGGAAGCCTTTTGTGAAATACGCCCCTGTACTTCTTTCTTACCTGAATTTTTTTTCCGGGCTTTGATTTCTGGAAAGCAAAAAGAGAGAAAACATTTTTGTTATTTGCATAGTTTCAAAAACAGAATTTTGAATTTACTGACTTAGAGCTAAGTTTCCTATATGCGGATAGCGGTGCCTCTGGATGTGGCACGTCGGGTGAAACCACCCTGTATTACCTTGTAAATAAGGGTGGTCTTTACCATATTTTCTCTTCGGGAAATTGATCATTGACCATTGGAAATTTGACCACTGCTCCAATGAAAACTGATTGGTCAATTTTTCAGTGGTCAGTGGTTTATTCTCCAAAGGAAAATACAAACCTCTTCTTGTAAATAGAAATGTTAAATTGTACAGAAAATTTAGGAACGAAGTAATTTCATTATTGATGCGTTAACCCCTCAACATACGTAGTATACGTACAGATAGATGGTAAAATGTATCTAAAACATTTGGGAATGAATTTGATAGAAAACTTCATTTATGAAGTGTCGTGCAATAGAAGCCAAAGCCTCGGCTTACCATTACTTACCATTTGGGTAAGTAGATTAACTTTATCATTAATCTTTTTTTTCTCAGTTATGATTTATTTTCATAAGAAGAAGATTGACAAGGTTCTCAACTTCCCATTTTCTTTGTTCTTGAATACATTTGTAATTTGTTTCAAAGACTTTCCTATATTTCACTATGAAGAAAAAGATTTTTTTTCTTTGCCTATTTTATATGATATTATTTGTAGGCATTGATTTTTTTT
>NW_007379734.1:10584-16775 GCF_000475195.1 Diaphorina citri | reverse complement strand
ACTAAAAAAAAAAAAAAATCTCTGCCAGAATTTACACATGACCCTTCTATTATTCCAAATCAAACTACATTATTGGCAAGAGAGTTAAAAAGTATTAAACAAAACGCCAAGACAAGATTGAACATTTCAATTAGAAAAGGGAAAATTCGTCCATAGGGCGACACCAGTGTCACCCGTCCAAGATGTCGCCACGCTTAACTTCGGTGGACAACGTCGAGATTACTTGCCTCAGGGTTTGTCTGGCCACAAGTCCTAAAAATAAATCAGAGAATGGTCAGAAAAAAGAGCATCACATTCTAAAGGTAATCGGGTTAAACAATAATAGACGTTCTTCTTGTTTCTAGATTCTGAGCATTTTGGAATTTGTTTAGTTGGTGAAATGATTCTGCCAAATATTAACTTCGGTGGACAACGTCGAGATTACTTGCCTCAGGGTTTGTCTGGCCACAAGTCCTAAAAATAAATCAGAGAATGGTCAGAAAATAGAGCATCACATTCTAAAGGTAATCAGGTTAAACAATAATAGACGTTCTTCTTGTTTCAAGATTCTGAGCATTTTGGAATTTGTTTGGTTGGTGATATGATTCTGCCAAATCGTTTTGTAGTCAGGCAGAATGTTTCAGGGATTTGTTGAAACTCTGGATCAAAGTGTAGCTAATCAGAAATCACTCGTAAACTAAGATTGTACTCGAGACCATTGTCTTTTTTGGGCTTTTCCTAGTGTAATGACATCCAAGTAGGTAGGTATGTTCAGTAGTGTTGCTCTAAACACAAATCTCGTATAAGTCCTCCACTCGTAACTTACTTCTAAACGTATCCGCTGATACACTGGTATCCTGACTGATTTGATATTGGCGAGGTTTACGTCCACTGTAGTCTCTGATATCTGGATCCGCCCCTGAAATTCAAATAAAAAGATTGAGATCATTACATTCATTACCCATCCGGATATCAACCACGCGCAATGTTGTTTAGTGGTTGTTTGCATTGGGAAACTGGGGTAGGGGGGGGGGGGGTTGGTGGGGAAAAAGGTGTAATAAGTCAATGTATTTCAAACGATGTCGATCGACATGGCCTGTGGACCAAGGACCATAGTATAAGTCCGCCCATAGTATGAACTCTGCCAGGTCACAGGTATTCTCAAAATTTCAATTCCAGGTCATGAGTACTCTCAACATTTTTTACATAATACGTAGATAAGTACAAACATTTTCCTTCTACGTCAACAGTATTTTAATTAGAGCAAAGCCCCCAACAACATCGGCAAGAAAATGAAGTTCCAATTCCCCCACGAGACAGAGGAGAAGGCAAAAACTAACACAATGGACCACACAGGTGCTGAGGTCTGTGGGGACAATCTCTCGGAAACTAATAGTAATTTATTGCACTATAGTGGTATAGACAAGAGTACAGTGTATGCTGGAATGTATTAACTGAATGCTTTGTTCCAAATGGATAGGACTTAGAAGACCTTTCGACAGACAATTCTGGGAGAGGGAAAAGAAAAGTAACGTCAGCCTTTGTTTTAAATGGATAGGACAGGGCTAAAAAGATCTCGTGGACAGGTCTGAGAAGACCTTTGCATAGGCTTGTCTGAGACTTCTGAGAGAGAAAGAAAGGTAACGTGAGAAATTGGTGAGAGACGTCACAAACCTAGACGGCAGGTTCCCAAATACCAAGGGAAAAAGGGAAAGGAAAATAATGGAAACGTTGTAGGTGTGAATATTGAAAGAATCACAAAAATATTGCCATCAATTCTTTCCAATGATGGGCTAATTGGTGCCATCATAGTTCCTTGAGGGTAACACTGTCCATATTTGAAGAAATAGGGAAATTACCACAATACCAGGGAAAAGGGGGAAAGGGGCAAAGATGGAAATAATTCCGGCGTGAATTGAAGGAATTAGCCTGCTAGTAGTATAATGATAGATTGTGCAAAAGAATTAACTTGTGTCATACACTTGTTCGAATTCCATAGTTTTAGAGCAATCGTAAGAATTTCGCAGTTCAATCAGAACACCAAAAGCTTTACAAGATATTACTTCGGATTAAATGAACTGAGTCGCAGGACTTTTGTCATTTTAACCTTACTTACTTTGGATTAAGATGGACCGAGTCTCAGGACTTTTGCCATTCTAATACAAAAGATATCCAAGCAGACTCTATAAAAGTCAATTCTTTCCAATGATGGGCTAATTGGTGCCATCATAGTTCCTTGAGGGTAACACTGTCCATATTTGAAGAAATAGGGAAATTACCGCAATACCAGGGAAAAGGGGGAAAGGGGCAAAGATGGAAATAATTCTGGCGTGAATTGAAGGAATTAGCCTGCTAGTAGTATAATGATACATTCTGCAAAAGAATTAACTTGTGTCATACACTTGTTCGAATTCCGTAGTTTTAGACCAATCGTCAGAATTTCGCAGTTCAATCAGAACACCAAAAGCTTTACAAGATATTACTTCGGATTAAATGGACTGAGTCGCAGGACTTTTGTCATTTGAACTTTACTTTGGATGACCGAGTCTCAGGACTCGAAAAAAAAACGGGGGTGAAACCCCCATCTTTAAAAAAAAAAAATAGGGTAGGTATCTACCTACGAGTAACTACTTCCCTTTAATTGGGCAGACTTTTTTCTCATTACGGTAATACTCGTAAAATATGGCGGATGATTATTTTATGATTTATTGTAGAATAGAATAGAATAGAATAGAATATACCTTGTTTATACTACCAGCATAGGACTGAAAAGTCCCTTTACTCTCGCAGTCTAAACAAGGTCTTATATATTTGATTGGTAATAACATTACATTTTATGGAACAATAAACAAGACCTGTTTAAATTAAAAAAAAAAAAAAAAATGTCTTCACTCACATATATTGCCATACACATCTCAACTCACGTACATACATACCACTGCACATGCTCACCATCACCACACACACTATACCACCCCAACACTATACCACCCCAATACGACAATAAGGTCAAGTTGACTGCTCGACCACCCTGAGTAAAATTAAAGTCGGAAATTTATATTTGCAAAACCACAATACACATTGGTGTGGCTCTTGATAGGAAGGAATAAGAATAGAATTGAAATTACACACTTCTTATATCTCATCTAAATTGGTCTGAAAAGTCCCTTACGCTAAAGATATTGGCAATTTTAAAGTGACTTTAAGCCTCGCCCTTTTCCAATTTAAGCAGGATACAGAGAAGGGGGACATTGATGTATTGGCAACTTGATTACTTCCTTCCACTTTGAGGACATGTAACACGTAAATGGGGTACTTATACTATACGCAAATGAGGTACTTAATACTGGTACTTGTATATTTCACATTTTCACAGGTGTATCACCAATATCACCATTCCCAGCTTGTCTTAAATGTTAATTGAACCACTTAAGCTTCTGCTAGCTTCTGAATTTTGAGGCATGAAAAGACTCGAAACTGGACGAGTTATAATTCAATAGTTAATTGGTTAAAATTTATAATTCAATGTACGAAAATACAAGAAATTCCAAAGGGCGAAATTATTGCCTGGGGCAAACTCTACCATTCAACCCTGACAGAAAATGTGTTGTGGTGGAAGACTTTTTATTTTTAAGCATTTATTGAAATACAAAATTATATTGGACTTTCTATTTGTTTAATTTTAATTAAAAAACCAATACTGTTAACCAAATACACAAGACGTATTTAAATTAACTACTTGCCAAACTATCGAAATACAATAGTTTTCGGGTAGACAAAGTAAACATGTGCAGACCAAAATAAATCTTCAGAAATCAGAGCACAGGAAGACCCCATTGTCAACACCTCACCACATTAACACATAGTGAAACCTCACAGTTAGAAGAATAATTAAAACTATAATATCACTCGTCAATGACATTACAAAAACCATTGCCAATGCTGTCCTTGTCAACATGGAAATTATGAAATTCATATTTCATCTCCACTCTGGGAGAGAGCGGGATCATTTAGGAGAGAAGGGAGATTTGGGAGAATAAAAAAATAATCACAAAAATGATAAATATAACTAAGAAAGACGTTTTTCTCTGCATAATGCTTTAGTTACTATTATATTTTAAATTAATTTTGAGATATCATGGAAGGAAGTTTGGAAGTGTAGTTTTAATTCAGGGTAATTTGAAATACATCTCGTCTCTTGTTTGTTATAATGGAAGGAAAATCATGAAAATGTAAACAGAAACCTTCCAACAAATGACATTTCCTCCTAGGTAAGGAATCTCATTTACATTATTGATAACAACCGTCAAACTTGCAAACTACATAAAGCAAGTACCACAAGTACTCAAGTCAAGTACCTTCGTAGCGAATGCCGAAACCTGATCAATGATACCATAATCCGATAAGAGCGGCCATTAAAAGCAAATGAGGTAATTTGATTAGCAACACTCAAAGTACTATCCTCAAGGAAATATCTACATAGAAGGCAATGGAAGACATAGTAATGTCTGATTGTCTGAAAAATGAATAATACGAGTATGCACCTAGCAAACTCTTTACTTTCCTCGCCTCATTTTCCCTTGATTTCATCTTAGGAATTGATAAATGGGGAAAAGGTAATTTGATTAGCAACACTCAAAGTACTATCCTCAAGGAAATATCTACATAGAAGGCAATGGAAGACATAGTAATGTCTAATTGTCTGAAAATTGAAGAATACGCGAGTATGCAACTATACACCTAGCAAACTTTTTACTTTCCTCGCCTCATTTTCCCTTGATTTCATCTTAGGAATTGATAAATTTTGACGGTAATAGGACTAAAAGGTCCACTGTCTCATTGATAAACATATTTTAGGACTACAAAACTTTTTTAAGGACAACATCATTATTATTTTCAAAAGTTTTAATAAATGCTTAATAAAAAGTTGCATTACATTGATAAATTTTGACGGTAATAGGACTAAAAGGTCCACTGTCTCATTGATAAACATATTTTAGGACTACAAAACTTTTTTCAGGACATCATTATTATTTTCAAAAGTTTTAATAAATGCTTAGTAAAAAGTTGCATTATCAAGTAGCAACTATTTCCCTTTCCTTGTAGTCTTTGAGATCACTTGAATGGATGATCCAACTTGGATTCAGTTGATCTACAGTTGGGTGAGTAACTTTCTCGACGATATCAGCAATAAAATCAGCAATGACATTACCAGCTTTACGAGGATGCGCATCCTCCCTCTTCTCTCTTTTCCTATAAAGTGTTTTTTAATTGTTTTCTATCGGCACAATTAGAAATAGATTCTTTGGAAATATAAATACTACAGAATCCTTCTTGAATTCCTCCATTTCTGCTGGCGCCTCTACAAAATGTTTCGGCACAATTAGAAATAGATTCTTTGGAAATATAAATACTACAAAATCCTTCTTGAATTCCTCCATTTCTGCTGGCGCCTCTACAAATTGTCTGTCTTTATCTTGCAGAGGTGCGCACCAAATGCATTTCCTAGAGATTCTTTGTGAATGTCTCCTATAGAGCTTTTCTGTGGAAGTGATAAAGTGTCTTGACCCTAAATAGGAAAATACTCGTGTAGTCATGGTTTGATTTACTAGTTTTTTTTGTGATGTTTACAAATGTAAGTAGGCAGATAAAACATTAATTTGATCAATTTTCCAAATTTTGAGATACTTATGCTTCTAACCATGTTCTAATATTGTTCTATCACTCCTAATCTAACCCATTTCAAACGATTTCCAAACGATTGAGAAAGCAAAAAACAAATTTCCTCCACATCACTTATCGTGCTCACTTTATGTAGAACGTATTAAAAAAAAAAAAAAAAAAAAATTTAATCTGTCTGTCTCTCTATATGTGTGCGTTGGCAGTTATGTCTTGATCTGTACCCTAGTACCATAGCGTTCTAAGGGAGCATAGGTAGATCTGCAACTAACGTTGTTATTTGTTCTCTAATTTGTACGTTTCTAGTTTCCTATAGTGTGTGTGTGTGTCGGTGTGTGTGTGTGTTGTGTGTCGGTGTGTGTGTGGTAGCTGACCGTAGTGGGTAATTTGTACTCGAAAACTGGCTCATTTCCGCTTGCCTAAGAGAGCGACTCTCGTTTCCGTCCTCTTAGAACACTCAACATAACATAGATCTCATCTATGATGAAACGTCACGTGTCCTTTAAGACGCGGAGACCATTACAAACCCAAAA
>NW_007379734.1:0-10559 GCF_000475195.1 Diaphorina citri | reverse complement strand
AATACGTGAAAAAGTATTGCAATCGGTCCAAATGTTCAAAATCGGGAAATGGGTGGAAATATCCTTTTTTTCGCTTTAGAAATTGGCATTTGGTACCCTTTGTCACGCGACCTACGTTCAACTTCCCATCTGTTTCCAATGAGATTAAATATGGTCACCTTCTTTTCTTAAGAGGCTTTTGAAAATTCGACAGAGTTCCAGCCCATGAATGGTCAATATAGGATTTTAGGATCGAATGAATCAGAGCGCCACCAATTTCACCAAATAAGCCGTTCTTCCTGAACGGATTAGAAAGATTAGATCATTGAGAGATTCATTCTCAGTATTCACACACAAAATAAGGTACGAGTAGAAGAAAATAATGAAAATCCTTCCCAATTGAAATCATACTTGATAGCTCTGACATAGAGCCTTTCATCTCTAATCTTTTGGCGACAAAGGTAACAACGAGCACACAAACCGCAAATTCTTTTGGCGTAAGTAAATAGGAATCGTTTTAAGTTAATCTCATTGAAAAGGGTAACCAGAGGACCTTTGCTGTTGCGGCTTTTTCGGAAACATACAAGTTGTTTGCAATTATTTAAAAAAGATCAAGCACTTATTTAAAGAGGATAAAAAGTAAATTTGATAATCTCATTACAATTACCTCTTTGTACAATGCTTCCTCTTTGTAGAGACAAGTCGGTATCACTGAATGCAAAGAAGAAGCTAAGGATGAAAATTCAATGATGGCTCGAGGAAAATTACAAAAGAAGTAAAAAAATGGCCTCGAAATTTCTTTCAACATTAAAATTATAAAACATGTACAATTGTACAAAACATTACTTATTACTTTAGTAATCAAAACATATTTCTTTGTTTTCAGAAACGATATACATTTTCGTACTTATTAGCAGATTTAGAAAAAGCATTTTGAGATTCTCTCCAGAATCTCGTTTTTGCAGACTCTCAAGTAACAAGATCTTGCGGGGAATCATTGTTCCCATCATAGGGCACATCATTTTCTTTCTATTTGTTGCCAGCAATTTCAAATCGTCTGATAAGGATCTCGGTAGATTCTCGATATGTTTATCTTTATACCATTTGTAGGTTTATTGTCGTTTAATTATTTTACAATAAAACCCAAGTTGGTACTGATTTTTTACTTTCCTTATTTCTTCTTTTTTTTCTCTCTCTCTCCTTACAATAGGAAGGTATTAACTATTTTATTGAAGCACTTACATGTACTTTTTTCATTCTCGAGATGTTTATCTTTATACCATTTGTAGGTTTATTGTCGTTTAATTATTTTACAATAAAACCCAAGTTGGTACTGATTTTTTTCTTCTTTTTTTTCTCCTTACAATAGGAAGGTATTAACTATTTTATTGAAGCAATATGTTCGTCTTCTTTCCTTCCAAGTATGTACTGATGTACAGCATTTGGAAATGCATGGCTTTTACTCGTACATCTTTGGATGCAAGATTCATCCTACATTTATAGATAACTTTTCAAGAGTTAAATTTAAGAAATTTTTCAAACTAGGGTTAAGTAATATGTAACCATCAAAAGTTTAATAAAGTTTACAGTCCCCATGAACATATAGTTTTAGTGTGTTATTGATATTAATAACTTGTTATTGTCGTTTAATTATTTTACAATAAAACCCAAGTTGGTACTGATTTTTTACTTTCCTTATTTCTTCTTTTTTTTCTCTCTCTCTCTCCTTACAATAGGAAGGTACCTATTAACTATTTTATTGAAGCACTTGCATGTACTTTTTTCCCCAAGTACAGCATTTGGAAATACATTGCTTCTACATCTTTGGATACAAAGATTCATTTCTAATTTTCTACATTTATAGGAAAAATTTCAAGAATTAAATTTAAGAAATGTTTTCAACTAGGCTTAAGTATTAAGTAACCATCAAAAGTTTGATAAAATTTACAGTCCGCGTGTAAAGTTTTAGTGTGTTATTGATATTAATAACTTAAAGATTTACATTAGGTGCTGGGTCAACACGAGAACACCAGGAAGTAACCCGTTGAAATATTTGCAATCGAAAAACGAGTACAAATGTTGTCGATGGGATTCAAACCCGGGACCTTCTGCATGGCAAGATCAAAAGTACAGCATTTGGAAATACATTGCTTCTACATCTTTGGATACAAAGATTCATTTCTAATTTTCTACATTTATAGGAAAAATTTCAAGAGTTAAATTTAAGAAATGTTTTGAACTAGGCTTAAGTAATAAGTAACCATCAAAAGTTTGATAAAATTTACAGTCCGCGTGTATAGTTTTAGTTTGTTATTCATATTTTAATAACTTAAAGATTTACACAAAGACATTTTCTCAGTTTCTGAAGACGAATACCTCAAAGGATTTCTCACTAAGTTGACATTAATTTGATCTAATGAGCTCATTGAGGAAGACAAATTGGAGTCCGTTCATATATCACATTGCGACACCAAAGCAGCAATACATCAGGATGAAGCTCTCTATAAAATGTAAACCAATTCATGTACGATAAACTATGCTAATAACTTAAAGATTTACACAAAGACATTTTCTCAGTTTCTGAAGACGAATACCTCAAAGGATTTCACTAAGTTGACATTAATTTGATCTAATGAGCTCATTCAAGCGAACTGTTTGAGGATTCTCTATCGATGAATATTCTTAAACCAACATGGCGGCTCTTAGTAAACTTCATCGATGTTTTGATAAATCAACCAATCGGCAATAGAGAAATCAACAGAAAGAATAGCTAAAAGAAAAGTGAAGATAACAATTTGCTATATCGAACATAACCACAAAGTGTTCAAAAACTGACTCCAACATTTGCTTAACTTTCATCATTGAAAACAAGACTTATTTTGTTTTTAACAATGAAAGTTTGAAAGCACATCTCAATATTGAACTGTTTGAGGATTCTCTATCGATAAATATTCTTAAACCAATATGGCGGCTCTTAGAGAACTTTATCGATGTCTTGATTACACAACTACATACGAGTAAATGGCAATAGAAAATCAACAGAAAGAATAGCTAAAAGAAAAGTGAAGATAACAAATTGCTACATCGAACAAATAATCACAACGTGTTCAAAAACTGACTCCAACATTACCTCAACCTTAAAATAAGTCTTGTAATAATGAAATTTTGAAAGCACATCTCAATATTGACATCATCGAGATGAAATTCCAGCGCACCCTACCTGAGCCGACCAGATAGTTTTTCTCCAAGTTGGGGACAGTCAATATTGACATCATCGAGATAAAATTCCAGCGCACCCTACCTGAGCCGACCAGATAGTTTTTCTCCAAGTTGGGGACAGTTTTTTTTCTTCCGCTATTTTGATTTCGAAAATCTCATCTTTTGTTCCCAGCAGTATCTTATCCTTTTACATAACAGACGTGTTCTCTCCGCCCATTCTCAAGTGCTTCATGTCTTCGAGCTCTATTCTCTAATCCGCTTATCTCGTGTGTATTTTACATAACAGACGTGTTCTCTCCGCCCATTCTCAAGTGCTTCATGTCTTCGAGCTCTATTCTCTAATCCGCTTATCTCGTGTGTAGTGGTAACTAATCTGATTTCGTTACATTGATAACTTTGATCAACTAGGACGGAATGTTGTACGACACAATATACAGCCATCTTATAATAAGACTCTCAGGAATGAATACCCTGTTTCCAAGATGTATAACTTTTTGACAGATACCTCCGTATAGGGCTCATTTTTTAGGCAAGGAATGCCTCGTCAATAGGTTTCTGAATGTGAACAGTAAACATGCCTTTTCTGCCTTATCAATTCAGTTAGAAGCGGCAAGCTGGAGAAAAGCAAACTGGTCTTTTCGACGAATCAGGAATCTCCAAATCCACAAGAAACAAATGAAACCGAGCAGCTTGAAGTGAGTGTCAATACATTTCAGTCTGATATAGGAGAAACACAGTTGTCTCTACCTCTCTACAAGATCCAGTAGACATGTTGTACCTCTAAAGATAATTTAATAACACAATAAATCCAACGGTGTAGTTTCAGTAGATTCTCAATTTTTTCAAGTGAACCATAGAAATTTTATTAAACCGATAAACCAGACAACAGAGTAAACTTATTCCTGGGGACAAACCTGTTCTGTCCATTTGGTTCTCCTGTGAAAAGCTAAGTTGTTTTCCGACCAGGTCGTGGGTTCAATTCCCGCTCGGGGCGGATTTTATCCTAAACAGATAAGGTTCGTTCTCGGAACATACCGCGAACAAACCGCGGATACCGCGAACAAACCGCGAATACCGCGAACAAACCGCGAATACCGCGATACAATGCCAGACTATGTAAAATAGCATACAATGTACATACTTATACGAGGAGTATGTATGTACTACATAGTATGTTATGTAGCTATCTCAGAGTTAAAACATAAAAAAAATAAAATGATGTATTCAATTGAACTTTAGTAAAAGGATGTCCAAGTAGGTACAATGTACATAGTTTCACCAAATTATCAGTACATAGATTGAAGATTGTTTTTACATAGCATAAATATTGTTAACTGAGATAGATAGAATGTTAGGACATACAAGAGATTTTGCTTGAGGATTAGGGTATACAATGCCAGACTATGTAAAATAGCATACAATGTACATACTTATACGAGGAGTATGTATGTACTACATAGTATGTTATGTAGCTATGTCAGAGTTAAAACATAAAAAAATAAAATGATGTATTCAATTGAACTTTAGTAAAAGGATGTCCAAGTAGGTACAATGTACATACATAGTTTCACCAAATCATCAGTACATAGATTGAAGATTGTTTTTACATAGCATAAATATTGTTAACTGAGATAGATAGAATGTTAGGACATATAGGATATACAAGAGATTTTGCTTGAGGATTAGGGCTCTTCGGATGTTGGAAAATCTTAAGTTAGGCCATTTCTACATATGACAAGTGAAAATGATTAGCTTTATGGAATGGTACATCAGCACATTAGAGAGTCTTTGCTAAAAGGCTTTTACCTTTTACCCGCAGAGAAAATCTTTCAAGGTTTTCTTTAGACTCAGAGAGCTTCGCCCAGGGTGTCTACCAAAATGGAAAAATAAAATTCCCCGACTTTTCTCTAGTGGTAACTAATCTGATTTCGTTACATTGATAACTTTGATCAACTAGGACGGAATGTTGTACGACACAATATACAGCCATCTTATATATAATAAGACTCTCAGGAATGAATACGCTGTTTCCAAGATGTATAACTTTTTGACAGATACCTCCGTATAGGGCTCATTTTCTAGGCAAGGAATGCCTCGTCAATAGATTTCTGAATCTGAACAGTGAACATGCCTTGCGCCGCAGGCAAAAATTGTGAGCTATACAATCTATAGAAACTAAAATTTTTAGGACCGGCCGCAGGCGAAAGTTTTGATTTCATCAATTATTTGCGGACGGTAAAAATGAGCTATACAATCTATAGAAACTAAAATTTTTAGGACCGGCCGCAGGCGAAAATTTTGGTTTCATCAATTATTTGCGATATCGAACTCGTTTTTTGGCAAGCGTACAGAAAAACATGTATGCAAAAAAGAAAGTATTTAAATTATTCGATTTTTATTTTTTCGTTTTGGGCGCTTCAACTGTGAACTGTTTGCCAAAAATTCATCAGTAAAATAAACACATCAATGCTTCCTGAGAGAGTTCTGGGTCAGTTGGGTTGGTATTTGTTTTAGACTTTTGGACCTGGTACCTCCTTCTTTTCTCCAAGGAACACTTTGAAGGTTTGGACACATTTGTTAATCCTCAGGCTGCATAATATTGTGTTTTGTTCATTAGGTTCAAGACTTCATGGATGCTGTCTTCGAGTCAGTTGACTCCAAACAGCGAAAAAGATTGTTCTAATGAGTGGAGTTCGTCAAAGTGGCTCCTGAAGAGTCCTGAAACATCGACCCTAGTATCCTTACAACATCCAGGTATTTGAAAAATGTACTCCCTGCTTCTTCACTGAAAATATCCACTGGTACAATGGTGTACAATATTGATAACAGGCTACTGATAAGAGCAATGGACATCGGGAGAAATCTGTTCCATTGTTTTTGAATAAAAATGTGAATAGTTTCCAAGCAAGGCAAGAATTTCGCAGATCCGATCTGGGATCTTAGCTATTGTTCATGTCTCTATTACCAACATCTTCGCTACTTTTCTCTATTTTTTCTCCTGGGTTTAAAAAGTCCCTCGTCCAATCCAATGTTGATTGGACATCCGGTGTTCTGGTCTCTTATTGATGTGGTTTGGATTGCGCTCTTCTCCTGTTCAAGTCAGGCGTTTATTAAGTACCAGAAGAAAGTATTGAGAGAAAGGTAAGTTTATATGAGGATAAAAAAATTAATTTAGCAAAACATGAAAATTCCCTCTTTTCCAAAGTGGTCCAAGGAACTGAATCGGTCCAAGATATTGAAATTGGACTTGGTGTAATGCAAAATAAAATATCCTTGCACCAAGAGTACTCAACAACCCGCGGCAAAACCAAGGTATATTGTTCATATGCGAAGTGTTTATTATTTTCCAGGTGTTTTCACACTGCAGTGGAAGTTGGGAAGTGCCAATGCACCGGACAAACCAAGGTTGGATTTTACGATCTTAATAGAATTGTTTAGGAGCTTTAGAGTTTCCTTTTTCCTGAGCAAGGACTGCAGAAAACTCATTTGATAACGTTTGTTAATGTTCTATACATCAAAGTAAGAAAATTATGAGGATTTTCTGTGCAATGCGTCGAGCAGGCTTTCAGGATGCAAGCTTCACATTCAGAAGTTCCGGAAACAACATCAACAATATACGAGAACCTGGAGAAAAAAAAATGGACTAAATTAAATTATCGACTTGTAAATCAAACAGCGCACTGCTTCCTCTGCAGGATTTTTCCAAGAGGTTTGAGAGAGGGGACAGTAATAACGGAGGTCTTATCGTCCCGAAATCGAAGAGAGAATGAGGATAGGATAGGAGAAAGCCAGCCGTTCCGAGAACCAAACCTATCGACCAGAAATTGGAGAAGGAGAACAGGACAGGAGAAAGCCAGCCGTTCCGAGAGTGAAACCTATCTGTTTAGGTTTTAGGATAAAGATCGCCACGGGCTGGAATTATTGAACCAATGCAACGCCCTAGAGCTTACAATGCAAGCCAGGTGAGCTAACTTCCAAACTAACTATACTGGCTGTAGGTTTGTCAAGAGAAGACAAAAGTTGTATTTTCTTTCGCAATTTCCTCTTTTCTGGAGCTCGTTTTCCACTTTTGGTGTGATAGCGTCTGTATACTTAACCAAAGGAAATCCAAGATGGTGCGCTATCGGAATCGGCTCGGCTTCCGAAAGGAAAATACGAATTAACATTATGCAAGCCAGCAAACTAACTATACTGGCTGTAGGTTTGTAAAGAGAAGACAAAAGTTGTATTTTCTTTCGCAATTTCCTCTTTTCTGGAGCTCGTTTCCCACTTTTGGTGTGATAGCGTCTGTATACTTAACCAAAGGAAATCCAAGATGGCGCGCTATCGGAATCGGTTCGGCTTCCGAAAGGAAAATACGAATTAACATTTCATGAGGTTCTATTCGAAAGGAACACAACTTCTATGACCGGTTCATTAAGAGAAGAAGTAAATAAAAGCAACCCAGAGAACTGCGGACGAGAAGAAAGATATGATAAAGGTGATGGTTTAATAGCCAGCAGTTATATTGTGAATAATGTAAATGCAATAACTGATACCTCTATTCATTAAGTAATTAAAAATGCATGAACTGATAATACAGCAGAGGCACCTGTGATGTATGAACACTTACAAGACATAAATAATGCAATAATCATTCGAATTAACAAAGCTTTCCGAGACTCTGGGTGGTACCAAACATTGTGGACGTTTTGTTAGTTGTCTTGGGTGATAACAGACGCATTGGGTGGCTTTAAGACACCCACACATTCCTTGAGAACCTTGAATGACATTGTCCAAAGTTACATTAATGAATTGGTACTCAGCAGGGATGGAAGCCGATCCCTAAATAAAACTGGGAAAGGGTGAAGTAAATGAAGAAGAAAGAAGTCAAATGGCTTTAAGAACCGATGGATATGTATTGGTCAACATAAAGAAGAATTGGTCACCATAAAACCAAAGTTACATTAATGAATTGGTACTCAGCAGGGATGGAAGCCGATCCCTAAATAAAACTGGGAAAGGGTGAAGTAAATGAAGAAGAGAGATAGAAGGATGGAAGAACAAAGGGGGAAAATGGCCTACAAAAGCAGAAGTCAAATGGCTTTAAGAACCGATAGACATGTATTGGTCAACATAAAGAAGAATTGGTCACCATAAAGAGTACAAAATTCCATGCCTTGGCTGAGATTGAACCCGCGTCCTCGTGTTTACTAGGTGAGTGCCACTATGCCACCGAGGCAGGATTTTGTTATTGGTCTAGGAGTCTGGATACACTTTATACTCTATTTATTGTCGCCTTGCACGCAGGAGACCAGGGTTCGATTCCCGGCGCAGGATTTTGTTATTGGTCTAGGAGTCTGGATACACTTTATACTCTATTTATTGTCGCCTTGCACGCAGGAGACCAGGGTTCGATTCCTGGCGGGGTCAAGAAATTTGTATCATGCAAATGATTGATTCTGTGACTGGCTGTTGCGGGGCCCACTCAGCCTCCTGAGGAAAAGGAGTAGCTATGACATGTAAATGCGCATAGCGACCGGTGCCAGCATGGTAGGTAAACACTGGATGATAGGATTATTGAGATATTGGGAAAAATCCTACAATGCTGCAGTGAGCATCAAAGTTGTGACATAATAACACAAAGAAATTGCATTTACATTACATTTTATTTACTCTATTGGGGCCCACTCAGCCTCGTGAGGAAAATGAGTAGCTATGACATGTAAATGCGCATAGCGACCGGAGCCAGCATGGTAGGTAAACACTGGATGACCTTCAACGTACAAACCGCGAGATGTGAGTTCATTCAATTTTTTGTTCTTTGTTCAAAATTTATTTATTCTATTTTATTGCACTTTTATTCCTTTTAGCAAAAAGTAGTGGATATGCTAGTCATGCTACTGATGAACATTCGAAGATGTGTGCCCATATACAATTGGTTCTCTAATTGCAAATTGCAACATATCCCAGGGATAATGCCTGCTTTCCGATCTCGCACAAACCCTGAGTCCTGAGTTAACGTTAATGAAAAAACACGGACTTTTTTCAAGCACAGCTCAAAAAGTTTCAAACTACATCCAAGAGGAGTCTTTTTTTTTTAAAAAAAAAAAAAAAAAAAAAAAAAAAAAAATGCACTTTTCGTAAACCTTTAACAACACCTTGTATAAAAAAAAAACCCCTCACAGCATGCTTTGTGGAAATTGCAAATTGATGCGAACAAGTCGGATATTGCAAACATAATTCGAGCACATGCATATCGGATTAGGTTTGGTAATACTTACATACTAGACGGTGAAATCATCGCAGGTTTTGACAGACATTTGAGTGACGGAAAACCAAGCCAGTGAAACGGGTAACGCCACATGGAACAAAGAAAACATAGGTAATACCACATGAAACAAAGAGAAACATGGGCAAAACAACACATGAAACATGGGTAACGCCACATGGAACAAAGAAAACATAGGTAATACCACATGAAACAAAGAGAAACATGGGCAAAACAACACATGAAACATGGAAAAAATACTAAAACAACATATGAAATAAAGGAAAAAACAGCGTTTCTATTAAGTTAATTTACATGCTGCCTTGGTTATGACGTGTTACATGTGTAATTTAAAGGTTTGTTATTGTTACTGATGTGATGGACATTACATGATCATACAAATATGTTAATTTATAATTTACTCTTAATTAACATGTTTAGATGTTCAACTTTGCGTTGCTCTATTTCGGGTGTTGCTTGAATTTTGGTCCGGTCCATGTAGAATAAAGGAAAAAACAGCGTTTCTATTAAGTTAATTTACATGCTGCCTTGGTTATGACGTGTTACATGTGTAATTTAAAGGTGATGCATGCTGGGTTCCTACATTTTAGTACTCACCAAACGATAAACTCTACAACCATTTCATCAATTTTCACTAATCCAGGCTGTTCTGCCAGTTGGATTTTGGGCGTTTAAACAATTGACAATAGAAAGTGGCAGCTATAAGGAAAGCTTCATAAATAAGCACCTACACTTCTACACACTCTTGCATGTGTTGGAACACACTGATGGTTTTCTGGGTGTTAAGACTCCAATCTTTGCTGATCGGCAAAAGATGTTTCCATTTGTTTAAGTGGAAACAGATCATGTAGAGTGAGTGGAAACGTACCATGAGAGGCTGAGTTTCTCGTTATCAAATTGTGCTAACCGTGATGAATTCAGATTCCCAGAACGAGGGATATACAGGGTTAAGTTACATTAAACGATTACTAGATTTACTAGGAATTCTATAGGAACAAACAGGTTTCCTTTGTTTAGGAGTTCCCTCCTAGGATCAAACATCAAAAAATTCCTTTTAACTGTTAGTACATACCAATTTTTTTTTTTTTTT
>NW_007379733.1:46113-54204 GCF_000475195.1 Diaphorina citri | reverse complement strand
GACTTTTGAGACAAGAAAAACTGTTTTTACATGTATTTTTCCTATGGCGCACATTAAAAGTGGACACACTGTATATCTCGGGAACGGTATGAGTGGTTAAAAACAATCTTTGAAAAGTTGTTTACATGGCCACCTCAAAACGACGCTACTGAATTTTAATGTTTGCTACTGAGACTCGAACTCCAGTCTAAAGGTGGATTTCCACCAACGCGACCTCTGTCGTGCGACAAAATCGCGCGACAATGTCGCGCGACGTGACCTGTTTTCACTTGCAACATTTGTCGCGTGACGTGACCTGTTAAAAATTAAAGCACTCCCCGACAAAATCGCGCGACATGGTCGCGCGACCTGACCTGTTTTCACTTGCAATTAAAAAATATTTTATTATTATTTTTTTTTTTTTAAAGCTGTGTATTCAACGTGATATAGGGTGATAAAAATTATATAAAAAAAATTAAAATTTTATTAAAATTAAAGCACTCCCATTCATAATAAGGAACAAACTAAAATGAAGAGTCGCGCGACACGTTTCCACTGGCATTGCTACGCGACATTCCTTTGATACGGACCGACTTTCATCGGATAGAAGTCGCATGGTCGCACGACTTTTTTTCGTGTCGCGCGACACGTTTCCACTATGCGAAAAGTCGCGTTGGTGGAAATCCACCTTAACGTTCTGAGCTACTGGTGCTGGTATGTGGTATATGGTATACTACCTCTTTCCTTTCCATTGTTTGAGTTTCCTTGTTTTACATTGTAATGTATTCTAATATACTCGTATTATTCTATTCAGGTTCCAGGGGCTACCAAGCTTCACAACCTCATCTCCAAACTCAAGAAATGGATCAAAATCCTCGAAGCTAAGAACAAACTTCTGCCTAAATCTTGTCTGATAGAAGAGAAATGTCGATACCTGAGTAACTTCAACCTACACACAGCAGAGATAGAACTACCCGGAGAATATCTATTGCCTAAACATTCTCACTACTATGTCAGGATATCTAGGTAAATATAAAAAGTGTTTCAGAAAAAATAACCTGGGTCCGTCCCTCCGGGAAATTCTTGTGCATATGGTCGCGCTTCGCGCTCCCTTGTTTACGGTCGCGCTGCGCGCTCCCGGGGCTTCGGGGTTGTGTCGCGCTCCCGGGGCTTCGCGGTGTTGAGCATAGGGTCGCGCTTCGCGCTCCCTATTACTACATAATATATGTACCTACATACTTTCATGTAATGCTTTTAAAATCAAGACTAGAGCCCGTTCTTTCTTTATTCCTTTTAAAGTTTCCTAATAACTACCAATATATTCCCCCCAAAAAATACCACTTCGTGGCATAAAAAAGACCCCACCAAGTCGTTCCTCCCAAAATAAATCAAGTGCCCACAAAAAATAAACAAAACAACTCCATCCCACCCCAAAAAGATTAGAAATCAATTTTGTACCCCGCCTTTTATTCACTTAATAATTTGTGTGCTCCTTTTTTCACGTAGTACCTACCTTTCTTTCCCCTCATTGCACTCCTCTTTCCTCTAATATTACTTCTGCTTTGCTCCTTTTTTCACGTAGTACCTACCTTTCTTTCCCCTCATTGCACTCCTCTTTCTTTAATATTACTTCTGCTTCACATGTGTGCTCCTCCTTCACGTAGTACCTACCTTTCTTTCCCCTCATTGCACTCCTCTTTCCTCTAATCTCACTTCTGCTTCACTGCATTGGCGGCGTGCAATGCATTAAAATTAAATCGATGGGCACTTGATTTATTTTGGGAGGAACGACTTGGCGGGGTCTTTTTTATGCCACGAAGCAGTATTTTTTGGGGGGATATCTCTCTAGTAGCGCGGTCAAACTTTCTTGACTTGGCGGGGCGGAGCGCTACCGCGCTCCTTAATGCTCAAGTCACCCATCCATTTATTGACCTTGCTCGGCGTAGCTTAACATAGATGACGCTGAAACCGGTCTTAAATTATCGACTGAAGTGTTATCTAAAACTTCCTCGCTTTGAGTTCATAGGTCGTCGCGACAAATTTCAAGATCAGAGCTGATTTGTGTGAATTTTCTGGACAAAATTTGCACGAAAGTGGTGTTCGTGTTCCTGATAAAAAGATCTTTAATTTGATATAGTTAGGATTAGGAAAACAGGGGAATGTTTTTGTCCCATATTAATAAAAAAAACATCCCTCAACCTTTTAAAAAAGACCCAGTACGCAACTCGGATTTTTTTTTTTTTTTTTTAGTAGGTACGCAACTAGAAGGTTAAAATTGAAATAGTACGCAAGTTACGTCCCCATAGAAGGACTTATCCAAACCTGGTCGACCTATATATCAAATTAAAGGTCTTTTTACCAGGAACACGAAAATGGTGGTGCAAATTTTGTCCAGAGAACCATAAAGCCAAAAAACCAAAAAAACTTTGTAATTTAATGAAGGAAGGACGGACTAAAAATTGCAGGTTTGCAGTCCTATCTCAGAACTCAGAATGATACACAAGGTATATTCTATTCTATTCTACAGGTTCATGCCTCGAGTTGATATTGTAGAGAAACACAACACAGCAGCAAGGAGACTTTACATACGAGGACACAATGGCAAGATTTATCCTTACCTGGTTATGAATGATTCTGGTCTAAGCGATTCTAGAAGAGATGAGAGAGTACTGCAACTACTACGTATGCTTAACCATTATCTAGCTAAACAAGTAAGTACTACAACTACTACGTATGCTTAACCATTACCTAGCTAAACAAGTAAGTACTACAACTACTACGTATGCTTAACCATTACCTAGCTAAACAAGTAAGTACTACAACTACTACGTATGCTTAACCATTACCTAGCTAAACAAGTAAGTACTACAACTACTACGTATGCTTAACCATTACCTAGCTAAACAAGTAAGTACTACAACTACTACGTATGCTTAACCATTACCTAGCTAAACAAGTAAGTACTACAACTACTACGTATGCTTAACCATTACCTAGCTAAACAAGTAAGTACTACAACTACTACGTATGCTTAACCATTACCTAGCTAAACAAGTAAGTACTACAACTACTACGTATGCTTAACCATTACCTAGCTAAACAAGTAAGTACTAAAACTACTACGTATGCTTAACCATTACCTAGCTAAACAAGTAAGTACTACAACTACTACGTATGCTTAACCATTACCTAGCTAAACAAGTAAGTACAACTACTTCTTTTATATCACAAAGCTATGTCAAGCCAAAAATGGCGAACAGTAGTGGTCGAGAGCTACCAAAAGTTCCCTGGCCACTTTTTCGAAATCCCCAGAATAACCGAGAAACCGAGATATCCGCCATTTTGTCTTTCTTTCAGGTACCCCGACCTTGCTCCAAACATTTGACCGGTGTTTACTACTTGTGTACTAAAGATGTACTACTTACGTACTGGAAAAACCAGATGAGATAGTTTGGGGAAAAATACCTCTCAAAATTTGGTCCCGCAAAAAAAAAAAAAAAAAATCCCTTGTTATATCCCACGAAATAATTCTAGAAGGCGAAAAGAACTTTCGCAAATGATCAACTTCCTTTGAATGATAGGGTTAGGTAGCATGTGAAAAGAAGTTTCATACATGGTCAACTTTCTGGGAATAATAGGGTTAGGTAGTACACAACAAGATCTTTCATAAATGATCAACTTTTTGTGTGTTATTGGGTTTAGTATGGGGTTAGGAAACATATAACAAGGACAGGCCAAAAAGGCCAAAGCTCTTGAATAATTAAACCTTAAAACAAGCTGGGCCCGTCCCTCCGGGAATTTTTTAGCCCGTAGTTTATTCGATCGTGATTAGAGAAAATCAGTACCTATGTACCTACCTAATTTGTTTAATATTCAGTTTATTATTATTCTTGATTTGATTTTTTTGATTTTACTTTCATGTAATGATTTAAAATCAAGACTAGAGCCCGTTCTCCCTTTATTCCCAATATAATGTTTAAGTCACCCATTCATTTATTGACCTTTTTCGGTGTAGCTCAACACAAGTGACGCTGAAACCGGTCTTAAATTATTGACTGAAGTGTTATCTAAAACTTTCTCGCTTTGAGTTCATAGGTCGTCGCGACAAATTTCAAGATCAGAGCTGATTTGTGTGAGTTTTCTGGACAAAATTTGCACGAAAGTGGTGTTCGTGTTCCTGAAAAAAGATCTTTATTTGATATAGTTAGGACCAGGAAAACAGGGAATGTTTTGTCACAATTATAATAAAAAAAAAAAAAAAAAAAAAACATCCCTCAACCTTTTAAAAAGACCCAGTATCCAGGTCGGATTTTTTTTTTTTTTTTTTTTTTTTTTTTTTTTAGTAGGTACGCAACTAGAAGGTTAAATTGAAATAGTCGCAAGGTACCTACAGGTGACATGGTTCAAAATATATTGAAGCTGAAGAAAAACTAGAAAACTAAGAAGTTAGATGTGTATTTGTAGATAGAAGACAATATTACCTCTCTTTTAAGGAAATTGGAAACTTTTTTGTAGCCTCGACCTGTACTGTTCGCCATTTCCGCTTGACATAGCTTTGTGATACACCTGTACAATAAAAATTCGAGTGTTGACCATGAAATAAACTAAAGGAAAAATCGTCGAATTGAAACTTTTTTTTTCACTTATATTTTGAATGTGTTCTTTTCCCCCTTCAGAAAGAAACATCGAAACGTTTCCTTCACTTCACTGTACCACGAGTTGTTACCTGTGATCAGCTCAGCTACGTCTAGTAGAAGATAACCCAGCCTCTCCTCTCCTGCTAGATATATAACAAGACCTCCTGCTCTCAGATCAAAATAGAATTATGGAACTTCCTATTGTACGATACTATGACCGGCCTGGCACCTTTGCAGAGTAGAGGTAATGTATAACGACTAGATACACTGGAAAAAAAGAGGCTAAGTAACAATATGCCGATGATATGCCTGCGGGTCCCACACTAGCGTAATGTAACATGTAATGTAATCGCGAGCGTGGTACAGTACCATTTGCGGGCTCAGCGCTCGCGTGTGTTCACCAAGTGCTCCATTCTTTCAAGTTATCGTACAATTTCTAGTAAAACCCGTCCACACTTGTGCAACACGTCCTGTATCAAACATCAAAGAAGATTTCACCAGAAAACCGACAACATCATGGATTCCGGAGGGCGCGAGCGTTCCACTTGAGTGCTTCCTATCCCCGTCCAAACTAGTCAAATTTTGAATACATGTAAGGCGCTCGCGTAACATGTTCACGTTACATTATGTATGGTGTGGATCCGGCTTACGTTCAGGCCTGTTGTTTGTTTACAATGCGAAAAATTGAAGATTAAGTCATTTTTCCCTAGCATCCCAACATTTTGCCTACAGTATCAATGCAAAGCTCCGTGGCAGGGCTGTTAAAAACAGCAAGATCAAATCATCAGGTGGAAGTGGTTTCAATGAATTTAAAATAGATTAATTAGGAGGTTTTGGATTCGGTTTTTTGATTAACTATAAAACTATCAAAAAAAAAAAAAAAAAAATCTATAATAAATTGTATATTTATTATTTTTTTTTCTTTTTTTTAATGACTATTTAATATAGCTTTTCATATTATATAATTATTATTATTATATCACTTTTAACGAAAAAATGGAATAGATGACCATAGGTTTTATCTATTAGTAAAATGGTGTATATTTCATTATTGTACTGTTTAGGTTCCCCTGCCTCGTCTCAAGTGATGTGTGATATACTCCGTGACATACAGAGTAAACTCATACCCCGTACCATGCTCAAACACTGGGCACTACATACTTTCCTCTCTGCTACAGATTATTGGACTTTCCGGAAAATGGTGAGTTCTGTGCAAAAATAATAATAATAATAATACAGTGGAACCTCGATAAGAAATAATTCAAGGGAAAAGACCAAAGTTATTTCTTATCGAGGTTTATTTACTATCGAGTTTTATTTCTTATCGAGGGGTTTGCCTAAAAAATTATTTACTATCGAGGTTTTCTAGAAACACAAATAAGGAACAGAACACTTCTTAAGATACATACATAGGTACTCGTATGTATTGTAATGTGGTTAAGTTTTGGCATACACACTACTCCATCATAGCCGAAGCTGAAAAAGCTGTCTCATTCATATTGGGAGTTTGTTCAACTAATGAACTAAAACAAACTGTCTGCACAGGTGCACTACGAAAAGAACTGATTGCGCATGCACGATTAGAACAAAATCATTTTCTTTTTTCAAAAAGTTATTTCTTACAGAGGGCGAGGCGAAAAAACTTATTTCTTATAGAGGTGAAATTCCTGAGGTGGCGGTGGTGGTGGCGGTGGTGGTGGCGGCGGCGGCGGCTTTATTATTATTATTTTATTATTAGTGCTTTATTTAGACTGTCGAATTAGGACATGTAGTCCCATTATCTCAACAGTTTAATATTGCACCACTTTATTTATTTAAATCATAAAGTACAAAATGGTAGGTAACAAATAATAATAATAATAATAAAAAAAGTGTAATACAAACATTTAATATAAAAAGAAAAAGAGATGAATACAAAAAAACAAGCAGGGTCCGTCCCTCCGGGAATTTTTTAGCCCGTATATAGTGATTAGAGAAAATCAGTACCTACCTATGTGCCTACCTAATATGTTTAATATTCAGTTTATTATTATTCTTGATTTGATTTTTTGATTTTACTTTTATGTAATGATTTAAAATCAAGCCTAGAGCCCGTTCTCCCTTTATTCCCAATATATTGTTCAAGTCACCCATCCATTTATTGGCCTTGCTCGGTGTAGCTTAACATAGATGACGCTAAAATACCTATATATCAAATTAAAGGTCTTTTTACCAGGAACACGAAAATGGTGGTGCAAATTTTGTCCAGAGAACCATAAAGCCAAAAAAATCCCCCAAAAGCCAGTTTTTTTGGTTTTTTGACTTTTTAGTTTTTTGGACAAAATTTGCACCACCACTTTCGTGTTCCTGGTAAAAAGACCTTTTGGATAAGTCCTTCTATGGGGTCAGACAGACAGACGGACACCGAAGCGAATAACATAGTCCGTCCTTATACCTTTTATTATTACTATTGTAATTTAATGAAGGAAGGACGGACTAAAAATTGCAGGTTTGCAGTCCTATCTCAGAACTCAGAATGATACACAAGGTATATTCTATTCTATTCTACAGGTTCATGCCTCGAGTTGATATTGTAGAGAAACACAACACAGCAGCAAGGAGACTTTACATACGAGGACACAATGGCAAGATTTATCCTTACCTGGTTATGAATGATTCTGGTCTAAGCGATTCTAGAAGAGATGAGAGAGTACTGCAACTACTACGTATGCTTAACCATTATCTAGCTAAACAAGTAAGTACTACAACTACTACGTATGCTTAACCATTACCTAGCTAAACAAGTAAGTACTAAAACTACTACGTATGCTTAACCATTACCTAGCTAAACAAGTAAGTACTAAAACTACTACGTATGCTTAACCATTACCTAGCTAAACAAGTAAGTACTAAAACTACTACGTATGCTTAACCATTACCTAGCTAAACAAGTAAG
The DNA here is from genome assembly GCF_000475195.1 of Diaphorina citri. Lineage (NCBI taxonomy): Eukaryota > Metazoa > Arthropoda > Insecta > Hemiptera > Psyllidae > Diaphorina > Diaphorina citri. The sequence continues at coordinate 46,653 of NW_007379733.1, read as the reverse complement.
TACTAAAACTACTACGTATGCTTAACCATTACCTAGCTAAACAAGTAAGTACTAAAACTACTACGTATGCTTAACCATTACCTAGCTAAACAAGTAAGTACTAAAACTACTACGTATGCTTAACCATTACCTAGCTAAACAAGTAAGTACTAAAACTACTACGTATGCTTAACCATTACCTAGCTAAACAAGTAAGTACTACAACTACTACGTATGCTTAACCATTACCTAGCTAAACAAGTAAGTACTACAACTACTACGTATGCTTAACCATTACCTAGCTAAACAAGTAAGTACTACAACTACTACGTATGCTTAACCATTACCTAGCTAAACAAGTAAGTACTACAACTACTACGTATGCTTAACCATTACCTAGCTAAACAAGTAAGTACTACAACTACTACGTATGCTTAACCATTACCTAGCTAAACAAGTAAGTACTACAACTACTACGTATGCTTAACCATTACCTAGCTAAACAAGTAAGTACTACAACTACTACGTATGCTTAACCATTACCTAGCTAAACAAGTAAGT
>NW_007379733.1:33810-45785 GCF_000475195.1 Diaphorina citri | reverse complement strand
CACACAAATGAGCTCTGATCTTGAAATTTTTCGCGACGACCTATGAACTCAAAGCGAGAAAGTTTTAGATAACACTTTAGTCGATAATTTAAGACCGGTTTTAGTTCACCTATGTTAAGCTACGCCGAGCAACGAGCAAGGCCAATAAATTGATGGGTTACTATTGGGAATCAAGGGAGAACGGGCTCTAGTCTTGATTTTAAATCATTACATGAAAGTAAAATCAAAAAATCAAATCAAGAATAATAATAAACTGAATATTAAATAAAATAGGTAGGTACATAAATACTGATTTTCTTTACCCAAGATCGAAAAATTCCCGGAGGGACGGGCCCCGCTTGTTTATTACTATCGTAATAATAAAGGAAGGACAGGCTAAAAATTAAGGTTTCGTGTTCCTGGTAAAAAGACCTTTAATTTGATATATAGGTTGACCAGGTTTGGATAAGTCCTTCTATGGGAACAGACCGACAGACAGACGACACCGAAGCAAATACAATAGTCCGTCCCTTATACCTTTTTATTACTGAAATTTTAAATAGGTCATAACTCCGGCCCTGGTTTTCGGATCGAGCTCAACCTGGTACCAAAGTACTACGTTCTATAGCAGTTAAGCAGTTACAGTTCCGTCTGTCAGACCACTTAAAAAAAAAAAAAAAAAAAACCCCCCCCCCCTTTAAAAAAAACCCCCAGGCCCGGGGGGTTTTTTTTTTTTTTTTTTTTTTTTTTTTTTTAGTAGGTACGCAACTAGAAGGTTAAAATTGAAATAGTACGCAAGTTACCTACAGCCCATTTGACCATGGTTCAAAATATATTGAAGCTAGAAGAAAACTAGAAAACTAAGAATTAGATGTGTATTGTAGATAGAAGACAATATTACTTCTCTTTTAAGGAAATTGGAAACTTTTTGTAGCCCTCGACCTGTACTGTTCGCCATTTTCCGCTTGACATAGCTTTGTGATACACCCTGTACATAAAAATTCGAGTGTTGACATGAAATAAACTAAAGGAAAAATCGTCGAATTGAAACTTTTTTTTTCACTTATATTTTGAATGTGTTTTTTCCCCCTTCAGAAAGAAACATCGAAACGTTTCCTTCACTTCACTGTACCACGAGTTGTACCTGTATCAGCTCAGCTACGTCTAGTAGAAGATAACCCAGCCTCTCTCTCCCTGCTAGATATATACAAGACCTCCTGCTCTCAGATCAAAATAGATTATGAACTTCCTATTGTACGATACTATGACCGGCTGGGCACCTTGCAGAGTAGAGGTAATGTATAACGATAGATAACACTGGAAATAGAGGCTAAGTAACAATATGCCGATGCCGGGTCCACACTAGCGTAATGTAACATGTAATGTAATCGCGAGCGTGGTACAGTACCATTTGCGGGCTCAGCGCTCGCGTGTGTTCACCAAGTGCTCCATTCTTCAAGGTTATCGTACAATTCTAGTAAACCCGTCCACACTTGTGCAACACGTCTGTATCAAACATCAAAGAAGATCACCAGAAAACCGACAACATCATGGATCCGAGGCGAGCGTTCACTTGAGTGCTTCTATCCCGTCCAAACTAGTCAATTTTGATACATGTAAGGCGCTCGCGTAACATGTTCACGTTACATTATGTATGTGTGGATCCGGCTTACGTTCCAGGCCTGTTGTTGTTTACAAATGCGAAAATTGAAGATTAAGTCATTTTTCCCTAGCATCCCAACATTTTGCTACAGTATCAATGCAAGCTCCGTGGCAGGGCTGTTAAAAACAGCAAGATCAAATCATCAGGTGGAAGTGGTTACAATGATTTAAAGATATTGTAAAAGTTAATATAGAACATAAAAACAAGCATCATTCAATAAGATAAGGAAAGTCGTGTGATGTTCACACCAGATTTTTTTGGAGTGGGATGGAGTTTTGTTTATTTTTTGGGGCACTTGATTTATTTTTGGAGGATGGGAGGAACGACTTGGCGGGGTCTTTTTTATGCCACGAAGTGGTATTTTTTGGGGGGTACCTACATCATTTCTACCCATGGTCACATTTTGAGTGGAAGTGAGATTAAAGTTAAACTGATGGGATGAAACAATCTGATAGTCCAATCTTATTCGAAATTTGAAGTTGAACCCATCAGAATCAGCCCCAGCCTGTGTGAACTGTAACATTATTCTCCATTGTTTCAGATGACATTACAACTGGCCCTAGCTTGTTTTGCAGAGTATGTACTTCATCTTACTCGTCTCAATCCAGACATGATGTACCTTCATAGAGACTGTGGTTTACTTAATGTATCTTACTTCAAGTTTGATATTGATGATAGCAAAGGTAATAATAAATGATTAAAAGGTAATAATGATTAATTAAATAAATTTCCTTTTGTTAACTTATGTCCGATTGCACCAATTTTTTTCTGAAAAATCAAAAGGTGAATTCAATAATTCCAGGCTAGAATTTGAGAACCTCTCCGATTCCGCCAAAGAAATATTCAGGTCAGGGTCGTATTTTGGAGTTGGGGGACATGCCCCCCTTATTCTTTAGAGTGATTGACAGGTTTTGTAAAAGTGTCACCTCTTTTTTTTTAGATATAGGTACCTACATAAGAAGTGTAGATAGTTTTATTTCTGTTTTGATATAGTGTCACCTCTTTTTTTTTAGATATAGGATATAGGTACCTACCTACATAAGACGTGTAGATACGTTTACTTTTATTTCTGTTTTCATAAACATGTGTATTACGTAAGATTACCCATTTAGGCAAAAGAATCTGAGTGAGGTCTACAGTAATGTTGATGGTGCTGGTGTTATTATTATTATTATTTTAGGTGAGTTGAACTCTAATCGTCCGGTACCATTTCGTCTAACACCCAACATCATGGAATTCCTCACTGATATTGGAGTAGATGGTCCTCTCACTGCATCCATCATAGCCACTGCTCGCTGTCTGGTACAACCTAACTTCCAAGTCCATGCTATACTCAAAGCTATTCTACGAGACGAGATGATTGCTATACAAAAGAAGGTAAAGTGTTCTTATCTCCCTATAATTATGTAAGTAGGTATGTACATATTATCACTTATTAGGTACATGGGTACGAGACATTACTCACTGATTAGGTATAATTTTATTGTTATTGTGTATCTTTTTACTGGTAGCCTAGTTAATTTGTTGCCTGTTTGCCCTTTGATTTATTTTTTTCTGTTATTTAAACTTGTTTGTTGCTTGTGTAATTTCTGGACACGAAAATATAATATATCTAAGATTTTAGTTTTTACTTTACAGAAATTTTCAAAATCGGGAAATGGGTGGAAAATTGGAAAAATATCCATTTTGGGGTCCCCTGATTCCACAAAATTGATTTTTAGCCCATGGTCTGTATGTATGTGTGCATGGCGTTCATAGACATTTCAAAGGTTTTTGATTCCGTGAACAAAGAAGCGCTGCAAAAAATCTTATATTATAAGAACAAGATCCATTCACTCATTCACATTTCACACACTGATCGCTCTATCTCGAGAACCACAACACCTAGAAAGCTGAAATTTGGTAGGGATATTCCTTTTATGGTCTAGGTGTGCAATAAGAAAGGATTTTGCGAAAATCTAAACCGATCCTGAGGTATGATCAATTTTTGATCGCTAAAATCTCCATAAGAAATACACAGAGTGCAGAGACTGCGGGAGAGAAAACTTTTCCTCGCTCGCCTAATATTTTGAGTTTCGTCGTTTATTTTTTTAGTTTGATAACCATGCAGCTAATAGGGAGCGCGCAGCGCGACCGTATTTTTTATCATTTTCTACAGACCTATATATCAAATTAAAGGTCTTTTTACCAGGATCACGAAAATGGTGGTGCAAATTTTGTCCAGAAAACCATAGAAATTTTTTATCATTTTCTACAAGTTCGGCCATGCCTTTTCTACATGTTTGGCCATGCCTCGGGATGAACTAGCGAGATTCCGGAGCGAAGCGACGGAATTCAGCTAGTACTACAAAAGATCGGTTGCCCTCCCACTGTACTCCAAATTGTTAAAGATCTGCATGACAACACCTGTGCACTTGTAAAACATGATGGTGAACTCTCACTAACCTTTGCTGTCACCACGGATGTTAACACTTTACCCTGTGTCTTGAGTTACATTAATAAATTAATATCACACAAGTCCAATCCGTGTGTGTAATATGCACGAATGGAGGGTTCAAACCTTGTGTGTGACAATAATGTAATGCTGGGTTCTATAACGCACGAATCCCGTGTTCCCTCGGCAACACAGGATTCGCTTCGTGTGCGTTCTACACAGTGTTGTGAAAGTTTTTCAAACGTTTTCGAGGTTTTCGTTGTTTTTAACTTGGCAACATTTATTTTTATTTTATTTGAAAATTCGGTCTGACATGCAAGATGAAGTACCTATGTATGACCTGTCACTAAAAAAAAAAAAAAAAAAAAAAAAAAAAAAAAAAAAAAAAAAAAAATACAATAAGAAACGATATACGATATCTAAAAGAAAACATTAACAACAACAATGTAATTGTAATGCAATGCAATGTAATGTTATGTATTGTAATGTAATATATGTATTGTAATGTATCAAGCTTCGCCGTCCTTTCAAATCCTTTTTTACTTTCTTATTGGAAATATTTTCAATGGAAATACAAATACAACATTTTTTGTTGACTCTGGAAATTGAACCCGGGACCTTGAACCACTACAACCACATGGCGAAGCAGTCCAAAAAATGAAATGGAATGTAGTGTGGTTCTTACCTCGTAACTGATAAGATAGGGCTTACCAGAAAGTGAGTCAGGATATAGAAAAAAGGATACTTCCTGGTAAGATGATGAAGTTTAGGCCGCTGGATTTTTGGCTCGGATCCACAAATAATTTATGTAATTTTGAAGCACTTGATGATGATAAAAAAAAAAATCATATAGGAAAAAGAGAAAAAGAGAAATGAAAAAGGAAACATGAAAGCAAGCTATCCCACAATACAAGAGGAACTAGTAGGATCCTCTTAGTGCGGGTAGTAAGGCAACTGAAGAATAGTGAAAAAGAGAATAAATGAGATAAAAAAGCAGAAAGAGTGAAAAACCTAGTATTTTTTAAAGCACATTTCGGTATTGACTTTTTTAATTAAATTATTACTGGGATTTAATCTCTTTCTTTTTATCATTGTCTAAGATTCTCTGTACTAAATGTATAGGTACATTTTGCCAATAAAGAATTCTATTACATTACAAACAAAGTCATCAATAGGAATCTAGAGGTCCAATAGACTTAAGATTTTGAAGAAAACAAAATCAATAATCAAGTCCACACTAAATAAGGAAAAAAGTTATTCTAACAACAGGTAGGTACAAGAAAAAGAAGAAAAAAATACCACTCTGGTATAGGTACACTAAAAAAATAGTCTCTTATCATGAAAAACAATTTGCTAAAGTTCACCTGATTTGACAGGTTCATACCCACCAACACCTTAGTAGATCCTAGTACCTAATTCTCACCTTCACCACACTTGACATTTTACAAGTCTTTCTTCTCTTCAATAGATCCTTTCTCCTCATCCTCGTAGTTGATATGTGACTCTCCAGGCTTGAGCAGTTTACCTATATAGGTGTACTTTGAGTCTAACTGCTCTTCCCATTCTCTTACTGATTCCCACTCAGCAGGATTTAAATCACTCAAATCATCATACTCATCTTTGCCAGGGGTCACTGTGAATGTAGCAAAAGCTCTTGATGCATCTCTCCCTGTGAACATAATAAATACATGATGAATTATTTCAATGTAGCTAATGTATCTCATGGCATTTTATACCAAAGAATAAAATCTAAAACATATTACTTTTTAGTCCGTCCTTCCTTTAATATTACAATAGTAATAAAAAGGTATAAGGGACGATAGGTACTGATCAAATAAACTACGGGCTAAATAATTCCCGGAGGGACGGGCCCAGCTTGTTAGTCTTTCCTTCCTTTATTAAATTGCAATAGTAATAATAAAAGGTATAGGGACAGACTATTGTATTCGCTTCAGTGTCATCTGTCTGTCTGTCTGTCTGACCCCATAGAAAGACTTAAAACACTTCAGTCAATAATTTAAGACCAGTTTTAGCATCACCTATGTTAAGCTACACCGAGCAAGGCCAATAAATGGATGGGTGACTTAAACCTTATATTGGGAATAAAGGGAGAACGGGCTCTAGTCTTGATTTTAAATCATTACATGAAAGTAAAATCGAAAAATCAAATCAAGAGTAATAATAAAGTGAATATTAAACAAATTAGGTAGGTATAGGTACTGATCAAATAAACTACGGGCTAAATAATTCCCGGAGGGACGGGCCCAGCTTGTTAGTCTTTCCTTCCTTTATTAAATTGCAATAGTAATAATAAAAGGTATAGGGACAGACTATTGTATTCGCTTCAGTGTCATCTGTCTGTCTGTCTGACCCCATAGAAAGACTTAAAACACTTCAGTCAATAATTTAAGACCAGTTTTAGCATCACCTATGTTAAGCTACACCGAGCAAGGCCAATAAATGGATGGGTGACTTAAATATTATATTGGTAGTTATTAGGAAACATTAAGTAAAAGGAATAAAGGGAGAATGGGCTCTAGTTTCGATTTTAAATCATTACATGAAAGATGAAAGTAAAATCAACAAGAACCAAATCAATAATAGGTAATAATAATAATTATAATGAACTGAATCTATATTTATAAAAGAGTAAACCCTGAGTCATTCATTCATACATTCGTTCATTCATAATCAATGCACAGCCGAAACGGGTGAACCGATTTTGATGAAACTTCGAGAATAGCTTCCTTTTGATTTGAATAGGCCCACTAAGAACGGATTTTCCGAAACTCGCAGTGTTCCAAACTATGACCAAAAAACTACTAAAAATCATTCATAATCAACGCAAAGCTGAAACAGCTGGACCGATTTTGATGAAACTTCAAGAATAGCTTCCTTTTGATTTGAATAGGCCCCTTAAGAACGGATTTTCCGAAACTCGCAGTGGTTTCCAAACAATGACCAAAAAGCTACTAAAATTTGATGAGTGATGAGTGAATGAGTAAAAAAATTGCGATTTTTGCGCCTCTATTCTCCGGAACTACTTGGTATTAAAAGCTCAAATTTTCAAGGTATGTTTTTATGTACCTTACCTAAATATGTGCCCTGAATTTCAAAAGTTTATCTTTAGAGGAATCCGATCTATGAAGGTGAGAAAAACCTGCCAAATCGGTTCGTGTAAAGATACACAGGCGTTCTTACTGGAACTTGACCTGGCGCACTGCTGTGTGCACAAATATGGGTTCATTGCCAGAAAATAAAAACCTTAATTTTTAGCCTGTCCTTTCTTTATTATTACGATAGTAATAAAAAAGTATAAGGGATGGAGAAATTGACGGATTCTCCCTTTGTATCGTTAATATCTCCGTAAATAATCGTTTCTTAGAAAATTCAAGATAATGAAATTAAAGAGGGCTAAAAGGGGTACTTTTCTATCAGGAGAAATTCAATGGGTTTCAGTGGAAACTTGAAGAAAAATCGAATTGAAAAAATGGTAGTTTTTAAAGAGATACAAAAAAATCTTTTTCTCAAGCCTCTGGTTGTGTTTGAGGGAGGGTGTTACCAAAACAGGGAATCTTATCTTTTAGTAAATTTTGTGTTCTTTTTAATGGTGCAATCAGTTTTTTATTATTTTTATTTGTTCAAGAGATAAAGGCGTTTTAAGGGGACGAGGTATGAAAAATGTCGAAAAACAGGAAATCCTTCATAACTCCGCCCCTGTTGAAAATCGGATCTGTCCAGATAGCTTTTTCTGGTAGCCCTTTAGGTCCTGCATCAACCCTCAAGCGTTGTACAGTCGTTCGCGGGACACCCTGTATAGGTCGACCAGGTTTGGATAAGTCCTTCTATGGGGACAGAGTGACAGACAGACAGGCGACACCGAAGCGAATACAATAGTCCGTCCCTTATACCTTTTTATTACCATTGTAATAATAAAGGAAGGACGGACTAAAAATGAGTACATTTATTGAGTCTATTTCATTCAGTAGTACAGGAATTTTTCGAATATATATCAGGAACAGAGTTGGACTTAGAGGGTCGCCTTGAATGACACCAATTTTTTGTTTGATTGTGTTCTTTGATTTTTCTATACCATTGTCTATTGTTAGGTAGTTTGAAGATAGGATGATAGGATGTTTGCTACGGCATTGAATATTTTTCCTCTGATTCCTATGTCTTTTAGAGCGTCTAACACACACATACATACAGAGAGACGTACAGAAATTTTTCCAATGTGATTTTTGGAATCGTGGATGCATAAGGAGTAAGAATAACTAAAAAAATTCACGATTCTAAGCAATGTACAGACAAATCTACAATTTTATTTATATAGATTAATTAAATTAATTTAATATTGTTTCCTCGACAGGCAGCTACAATAGAGCATGATGAGAATGAAGAACTTATGCAAGGTCTATGTGCGTTTGTCCTTGGTATCTGTGTGGTGTTCAATGATTCTTCTGTTCCCACCTTTACGAAGGTGAGTAGACTGAAATAATTTTGTCCATATCACTGACTCAACAGAGGGAAGTCTCACTAGTGTCTAAGTTAAGTCGCCCTGAATTTATTTGTGTTTTTTTTTTTTTCAATTTTTACCTAAGCAAGAGAAAAGCCCCACTTTGGCCATATCTTATTTTTTTATTTGTGTTAAAGCAGAGCCTTTTCATTACTATTGTGGATATCACAGCATTACTAAAGCTATAAGCCTCCCTTGCAATCAATTCCATATTTCAATAATCTTTTTACACTGGTAATGCCGCCACTGGTCGCTATTCGATTAAAGTAGCTATTATTATTATTATTATTATTTACTCTTTATTGTTTATAATTACATGTACACAAAATACACAGAAATTACAATCAAGGGGTGAAATTATTGCTTAGGGAAACTCTACCATTCAACCCTAAAACAAACAATGTGCTGCTACATAGTTAAAACTAGTGGTTGACCCGCCCTTTGTACGGGACCACCACACACACACATCACCCACACTAAACACCCATCACACACACCACACCCATCACACACACACACACTCACGCACCACAGGGTTCACACACAGACACACACACAGGACACATATTACGATCACACACCACACTCACCACACACACACACACAAAAAAAAAAAAAGCTTTATAATAAGACCAAAATAATACTTGGTAAAACTTTCAATAACTTAATAAATAAAAAAAAACTCTTGACTTTTAGTTTTACAAATGTAATATATTTTATCTTTACGCGTATTTCGGGTGTTACCCCAAATTAATTCTCAAGATGATATTTAATTACAACCTTAATTAAATATCATCTTGAGAATGGGGTAACACCCGAAATACGCGTATAGATAAAACTCGCACTTGGTGCCCGCGTGTTCGCTACGCGGAGTTGCGGTCGCGCTGCGCGCTCCCGGAGCTTCACGGGGTTGTGCATGGGGTCGCGCTTTGCGCTCCCTTGTTTACGGTCGCGCTGCGCACTTCCGGGGGCTTCGCGGGGTGTGCATGGGGTCGCGCTTTGAGGTCCCTTGTTAACGATCGCGCTGCGCGCTCCCGGGAGCTTCGCGGGGTGAGCATGAGGTCGCGCTTCGCGCTCCCTTGGCTTCGCCCCTGAAATCTAATATCGTCCCTGAGTTTTATAGAAATGAAAACTAAAAGCGTGAGAAAATATTAAACGTAGGAAAACCTAGCTAAATTATACTAGCTGAATTCCGTCGCTTCGCTCCGGAATCCCGCTAGTTCATCCCGAGGCATGGCCAAGCTTGTGGAAAAGGCATGGCCGAACTTGTATTTTTATCAAACTAAAAACATAAACGAAACTCAATATTAGGCGAGCGAGGAAAAGTTTTCTCTCCCGCAGACTCTGCTTTCTGTGTATTTCTTATGGAGATTTTAGCGATGAAAAATTGATCATACCTATCTCAGGATCGGTTTAGATTTTCGCAAAATCCTTTCTTATTGCACATCTAGACCATAAAAGGAATATTCCTACCAAATTTCAGCTTTGTAGGTGTTGTGGTTCTCGAGATAGAGCGATCAGTGTGTGAACTATGAAATGTGAACTATGAATGGATCTCGTTTTTATAATATAAGACTAGCTGAATTCCGTCGCTTCGCTCCGGAATCCCGCTAGTTCATCCCGAGGCATGGCCTAACTTGTAGAAAAGGCATGGCCGAACTTGTAGAAAATAATAAAAAATACGGTCGCGCTGCGCGCTCCCTATTAGCTGCATAGTTGTCAAACTAAAAACATAAACGAAACTCAAATATTAGGGGAGCGAGGAAAAGTTTTCTCTCCCGCAGTCTCTGTACTCTGTGTATTTCTTATGGAGATTTTAGCGATGAAAAATTGATCATACCTATCTCAGGATCGGTTTAGATTTTCGCAAAATCCTTTCTTATTGCACACCTAGACCATAAAAGGAATATTCCTACCAAATTTCAGCTTTCTAGGTGTTGTGGTTCTCGAGATAGAGCGATCAGTGTGTGAAATGTGAACTGTGAAATGTGAATGAGTGAATGGATCTCGTTCTTATAATATAAGATTAGCATACCTACTCAATTATAGGGAATATTAGTGTTGTACAGAGAAGTTTCTTTATTTTCAATGGAAGCAACCTTTTAAACGTGTTCAGTGCATGAAGTGAACTAAAACTCTTCTGACAGACAGATTGGATATGAGGAGCCCATGACAAAGTGGAATCAAAAATAACGCCAAGATTCTTTACAGTATCAGTAAAAGGAATGACAGTTCCATCAAATGTCAAGTTCTCCGTTTGCTGTTTAAAATTACACAAAAGCTTTTTCGAACCAAAGATGATTGCTTGGAACTTTTTTGGATTTGGGATTATACCAAATGTTTTCGTCCAGCCCAGAAGTAGTCTCAAATCGTCATTAAAAGCTCGAATTGTAGGATTCAGATTGTCCAGTGATTCTAAGCAATGTACAGACAAATCTACAATTTTATTTATATAGACTAGTGGTTGACCCGTCCTTTGTACGGGACCACCACACACACGCACACCCACACACAAACCCATCACACATACACACACACCCATCACACCACACACACCACATCCATCACACATTTACATGGATTTCCGTACTGTGCGGTAATTTATATAAATCCGGTTTATGTATTTTAGATCACCTCTACATGGATTTCCGTACTGTGCCGTAATTTATATAAATCCGGTTTAGGTATTTTAGATCACTTCTACATGGATTTCCGTACTGTGCCGTAATTTATATAAATTCGGTTTATGTATTTTAGATCACCTCTACATGGATTTCCGTACTGTGCCGTAATTTATATAAATTCGGTTTATGTATTTTAGATCACCTCTACATGGATTTCCGTACTATGCCGTAATTTATATAAATTCGGTCTATGTATTTTAGATCACCTCTACATGGATTTCCGTACTGTGCCGTAATTTATATAAATTCGGTTTATTCTGTCTACAACTACCTGAAAACGGCTACTTTCCCTGTCGCGTATAATATCTCTAGTAGCGCGGTCAAACTTTCTTGACTTGGCGGGGAGGTTTAAGTATTTCTTAATTCGGTGTAAGTATTTCAGTTCACCTTTACATGGATTTCCGTACTGTGCGGTAATTTATATAAATCCGGTTTATGTATTTCAGTTCACCTCTACATGGATTTCCGTACTGTGCGGTAATTTATATAAATCCGGTTTAGGTATTTCAGTTGACCTTTACATGGATTTCCGTACTGTGCGGTAATTTATATAAATCCGGTTTATGTATTTTAGATCACCTCTACATAGATTTCCGTGTGCGGCGGTAATTTATATAAATCCGGTTTATGTATTTCAGTTCACCTCTACATGGATTTCCGTACTGTGCGGTAATTTATATAAATCCGGTTTATGTATTT
>NW_007379733.1:15490-33453 GCF_000475195.1 Diaphorina citri | reverse complement strand
TTTCAAGAGATCAGAGGCGTCATTTGTGTGAAGAAAATAGAAAAGAAATCCCGCCAAAAACAGTTTTGTTTTTTTTTTTCAAAAACCAGTTTTTTTTGGTTTTTTGGCTTTATGGTTTTCTGGACAAAATTTGCACCACCATTTTCGTGATCCTGGTAAAAAGCCCTTTAATTTGATATATAGGTCGACCAGGTTTGGATAAGTCCTTCTATGCCTATGGGCACAGACAGACAGACGACACCGAATCGAATACAATAGTCCGTCCCTTATACCTTTTTAGTCCGTCCTTCCTTTATTATTACAATAGTAATAAAAAGGTATAAGGGACGTATTGTATTCGCTTCGGTGTCGTCTGAGAAAGTTTTAGATAACCCTTCAGTCGATCATTTAAGACCGGTTTTAGCGTTATCTATGTTAAGCTACGCCGAGCAAGGCCAATAAATGGATGGGTGACTTGAACCTTATATTGGGAATAAAGGGAGAACGGGCTCTAGTCTTGATTTTAAATCATTACATGAAAGTAAAATCAAAAAATCAAATCAATAGTAATAATAAACTGAATATTAAACAAATTAGGTAGGTATATAGGTACTGATTTTCTCTAATCACTACGGGCTGAAAAATTCCCGGAGGGACGGACCCTGCTTGTTTATTTCATTTTTGAAATCCTACGTCGAATTTCATGGGTAACCAAAAAATAATCTTTTGCTATTATTGGTAATGGTAAGTGGTAAAAGTTACTAGGGGTTCAAGTTCCGCAGTATACCATTAGATCGGGGTTTGAGCATTTTCAAAACGCACAATCCGCGGTCTGGTATTTCGTGTTTTACTCTGCGGAGTGAGCAGTTTAGCCTTCTTTCTCTTGGTGCTCAATGGTCAATTTCGGCAATTTAGCTTTTGCATAAATCCAGTCCGCGGACTGAGCTATTTACAGTTGCTCAATTGCCGAATTTCGGGGAATGAGCATTTTGCATTTTTTATTCCGCGGAGTGAGCTATTTTTTCGCTCATTGAGCGAATTCAGGGATTGAGCCTAACATTGATATCTCCAGCTTACTTTAACCGATTTTGATGTACGCTATTTTACATTTGTGCCCGAATATACCCGTTTAATCCGTTTTCTTCTATCATTTGTAGTTTTTCCGCTACAGTTAAATGAAAATGGCTTAGTATAGGAGTAGGTACCTACTGAGTTTCCGCTTTCAATTAAGGAGCGCGGCAGCGCTCCGCCCCGCCAAGTCAAGAGCGGTCAACTTCAAAGAAGAAGCGGAAGCAGCAGCAGAAAATGATGAAAAATTTGACGTTTTTCAAAGTCGAACATCTCCGGCTAAACTTAACTGATTTTGATGAAGCTCGAATTGTAGGATTCAGATTGTCCAGTGATTCTAAGCAATGTACAGACAAATCTACAATTTTATTTATATAGACTAGTGGTTGACCCGTCCTTTGTACGGGACCACCACACACACGCACACCCACACACAAACCCATCACACATACACACACACCCATCACACCACACACACCACATCCATCACACACACACACCACATCCATCACACACACACACCACATCCATCACACCACACACACCCATCACACACCCATAATTAATATAAAACAAGCTGGGTCCGTCCCTCCGGGAATTTTTTAGCCCGTAGTTTATTCGATCGTGGTTAAAGAAATACCTATGTACACGTACCTACCTAATTTGTTTAATATTCAGTTTATTATTATTATTATTATTATTATTATAATCATTGCGTAATCACTTTATTAAGGTAGGTACATAATATTACATATGGGAAATAACTTTCAACATATGAATATCTAAATTTCTCTCATTCATTCAGGACTTCCCTAACGATGGACGTGGTAGATAAAATGACTGATGACATCTGTGCTTTCTTGATGATAGCTGAAGGATTTTTGATATTCAACTTCTCTATTTTGATTTTGGTGTACTTGTGCACGAGTCCATTGGTAGTGATGATGATTGGAAGAACAATGACTTCATCAAGATGGTGCATATTCTTCATCTGCCTTTTCAAATCATCACACTTCATCAGTTTTTCTGTGTATGCTATGTGTATATTATCGTCCATGGGGATTTTGACATCAATTATTGCGGCTTTCTTTTCCTTTTTGTTGATGTTCAGTATGAACCGACATATCCCATAATAACTTGAATTCACCATTTCCCAATACCGTAGTGGGTTTGTACTTGTAATAGGGCACATATGTCCTATATGTATTTTAGATCACTTCTACATGGATTTCCGTACTGTGCCGTAATTTATATAAATTCGGTTTATGTATTTTAGATCACCTCTACATGGATTTCCGTACTGTGCCGTAATTTATATAAATTCGGTTTATGTATTTTAGATCACCTCTACATGGATTTCCGTACTGTGCCGTAATTTATATAAATTCGGTTTATGTATTTTAGATCACCTCTACATGGATTTCCGTACTGTGCCGTAATTTATATAAATTCGGTTTATGTATTTTAGATCACCTCTACATGGATTTCCGTACTGTGCCGTAATTTATATAAATTCGGTTTATGTATTTTAGATCACCTCTACATGGATTTCCGTACTGTGCCGTAATTTATATAAATTCGGTTTATGTATTTTAGATCACCTCTACATGGATTTCCGTACTGTGCCGTAATTTATATAAATTCGGTTTATGTATTTTAGATCACCTCTACATGGATTTCCGTACTGTGCCGTAATTTATATAAATTCGGTTTATGTATTTTAGATCACCTCTACATGGATTTCCGTACTGTGCCGTAATTTATATAAATTCGGTTTATGTATTTTAGATCACCTCTACATGGATTTCCGTACTGTGCCGTAATTTATATAAATTCGGTTTATGTATTTTAGATCACCTCTACATGGATTTCCGTACTGTGCCGTAATTTATATAAATTCGGTTTATGTATTTTAGATCACCTCTACATGGATTTCCGTACTGTGCCGTAATTTATATAAATTCGGTTTATGTATTTTAGATCACCTCTACATGGATTTCCGTACTGTGCCGTAATTTATATAAATTCGGTTTATGTATTTTAGATCACCTCTACATGGATTTCCGTACTGTGCCGTAATTTATATAAATTCGGTTTATGTATTTTAGATCACCTCTACATGGATTTCCGTACTGTGCCGTAATTTATATAAATTCGGTTTATGTATTTTAGATCACCTCTACATGGATTTCCGTACTGTGCGGTAATTTATATAAATCCGGTTTAGGTATTTCAGTTCACCTTTACCTGGATTACCGTACTGTGCGGTAATTTATATAAATCCGATTTATGTATTTTAGATCACCTCTACATGGATTTCCGTACTGTGCGATAATTTATATAAATCCGGTTTAGGTATTTCAGTTCACCTTTACCTGGATTACCGTACTGTGCGGTAATTTACCTGCCCCCGTCCCCCGGTGGGGAATCCCGGAGCCTGACTGCAGGAAAGAATAAATTCTAATCCTTATGATAATTTTTTTTTGAACAAGTTCCTGGAAGTTATTTGAATTTCCCCAATCAGGTCCTGTATCACGATGCATAGCAGAGAAGTCAGGCGTTCAGGATGGAGGTGACTCTAGCCTAGAACAATACACGGCCCTGATAAGTACACAAGCGAAACAAATTGCTGACCTAGAGTCTAAACATGCTATGATGAAAGAAGAAAATGAACAACACAAAGCACGTATTGAACAGCTGACACTTCATATGAGACAACTCCATGATCACAATATAGTGCTTAAATCACAGGTGAGATTATGACCATAGGCAACGGCAGTAGCATCTTAAATAGTTTATCAATTAATATAAAACAAGCTGGGTCCGTCCCTCCGGGAATTTTTTAGCCCGTAGTTTATTCGATCGTGGTTAAAGAAATACCTATGTACACGTACCTACCTAATTTGTTTAATATTCAGTTTATTATTATTATTATTATTATTATTATAATCATTGCGTAATCACTTTATTAAGGTAGGTACATAATATTACATATGGGAAATAACTTTCAACATATGAATATCTAAATTTCTCTCATTCATTCAGGACTTCCCTAACGATGGACGTGGTAGATAAAATGACTGATGACATCTGTGCTTTCTTGATGATAGCTGAAGGATTTTTGATATTCAACTTCTCTATTTTGATTTTGGTGTACTTGTGCACGAGTCCATTGGTAGTGATGATGATTGGAAGAACAGTGACTTCATCAAGCTGGTGCATATTCTTCATCTGCCTTTTCAAATCATCATACTTCATCAGTTTTTCTGTGTATGCTATGTGTATATTATCGTCCATGGGGATTTTGACATCAATTATTGCGGCTTTCTTTTCCTTTTTGTTGATGAATAAAATATCTGGTCGGTTACTCAACAGGTTATGTTCAGTGTGAACCGACATATCCCATAATAACTTGAATTCACCATTTTCCAATACCGTAGTGGGTTTGTACTGTAATAGGGCACACATGTCCTATTTCTACTTGTGATGTTCTTTGCAAGTTCTTGATGTATGATATTGGCAACAAGATTATGGCGGTTCAAATATTCTTTAGGCGCAAGAACTTTACACCCAGACGTCAAGTGTTGTATGCTTTCCGTAATCTGGTTGCATACACGACACATTTCATTTTCAACATCTTGCTTCATAATGTACTTGATGTAATTCCTTGTTTTCATTACTTGGTCCTGTATAGCATGAATGAACCCTTCTGTTTCAGGCATTAGAAAGCCATTTGTCAGGTATCCAGTAGATACTTTCTTGTCCACATGTGGATTATCATACAGGGCGGATGGATATTTTCCCTTCTTCACACCTTTAAGTAAATCATTCTTCTGCTCTTGGATGGATTTAATGGTTGGACAAACAAAATTTCTATTACACAAGTTTAGTGGTGTGTAATTTTCGTCACATTGTTTGGCTTGATCTAAGAACAATGAACTTTTGGTTTGGAAGAAACTTCGTAGCTTAATGATTTGCTTGTCGTGAAGTGCTGTCAAATTAAGAAGTCCTCTTCCACCCACAGATCTTCGTAGATACATCCTTTCCAATGCTGAGTGAAGAATTTGGGCAATTCTTCACTCAGCCTTGTCTTGAAGAATTTGGGCAAGTTTGGTGAAATTTGCCAAACTAGTATTCTGGTGGTAAGAGGTCTTAGCTATAGCTACCTAATGAATGAAATGTTGTTTGATTGGTATAGTATTCTGGTGGTAAGAGGTCTTAGCTATAGCTACCTAATGAATGAAATGTTGTTTGATTGGTATAGTATTCTGGTGGTAAGAGGTCTTAGCTATAGCTACCTAATGAATGAAATGTTGTTTGATTGGTATAGTATTCTGGTGGTAAGAGGTCTTAGCTATAGCTACCTAATGAATGAAATGTTGTTTGATTGGTATAGTATTCTGGTGGTAAGAGGTCTTAGCTATAGCTACCTAATGAATGAAATGTTGTTTGATTGGTTTTAGATTAATTCCAACGGTATGGCAGGACAGACAGTGACCAGTTCAAATATGTGTCCAGATAATAGAGATGTCATGATCAAGTCATTGGTAAGTTTTATCATTTTCAACATCCAAAGAAAGCACATTCAAGAAATTATTAAAGAGTCGATACATATGTATACTAGTAGTTCTGTGAACTGTAGACCTCACTCAGTCTCTTTTGCCCAAGCTAAGACGAAGGTACGAATGAATACAATTCACGGAG
Organism: Diaphorina citri; assembly: GCF_000475195.1. Classification (NCBI taxonomy): domain Eukaryota; kingdom Metazoa; phylum Arthropoda; class Insecta; order Hemiptera; family Psyllidae; genus Diaphorina; species Diaphorina citri. The sequence goes on along the minus strand of NW_007379733.1, from coordinate 27,702 downwards.
GAACACCAGTTCCGTCCGAAAAGCCCAAATCATCCGATTTCCATCCCATCCCATAAAAAGGTCATCCGAGTTCCGTCCAGAATACCTGAGATTGAACCTATGCACCTGAGAGTAAAAAGTAAATAGATAAGTAAATAACAAAGAGGGTGAGCAAAAATAGCTGTACCTATACAGAATGCTAGGATTTAGGGCAGGTAAATCTACGGCCGATGCGGTGGCTAACTTCTTGAAAGATCTGGACCTCAGTCAAAGCTCTCAAAACCATTCTATAGGCCTCTTTTGCGACCTTTCGGTTCTCTATCTCTCCTATGCACACACACACACCTCCATTAAATTTGCTCTCTCACTCTTTTCACCTTACATATTGCTGGTATAGTAGTATTGACTTTGTCTTCTATGAAGGATTTTCTGTTTTTCAACATTTTTCATACCTCGTCCCCTTAAAACGCCTTTATCTCTTGAACCAATAAAGATAATAAAAAACTGATTGCACCAGATAACAATGTTAATTGTTTTGTAATTTTCATCAGTGCACTGCGGTCAAGATCTAGGTTTCGTAATCCGGGATCAATGCCAATTCCATATTTCAATAATCTTTTTACACTGGTAATGCCGCCACTGGTCGCTATTCGATTAAAGTAGCTATTATTATTATTATTATTTACTCTTTATTGTTTATAATTACATGTACACAAAATACACAGAAATTACAATCAAGGGGTGAAATTATTGCTTAGGGAAACTCTACCATTCAACCCTAAAACAAACAATGTGCTGCTACATAGTTAAAACTAGTGGTTGACCCGCCCTTTGTACGGGACCACCACACACACACATCACCCACACTAAACACCCATCACACACACCACACCCATCACACACACACACACACCCCACACACATACACAACACACACCACACATATACTCACACACCACACCCATCACACACACACACCCCGCCCTTTGTACGGGACCACCACACACACACATCACCCACACTAAACACCCATCACACACACCACACCCATCACACACACACACACCCCACACACATACACAACACACACCACACATATACTCACACACCACACCCACCACACACACACACACACACACACACGGTCGCGCTACGCGCTCCCTGACATGTCCCACTGTGCATCATAATAGGCATAACTTTGAACCGCCGCCATTTTGAATCAGGATGGAATGTGAAAATTTCAAGTAGTCTATGTCACCCGGAGTACTTTTATAATTATTATTTTCTTTAGAAGAGCTAATGTAGAAGGGAGGTCCCACATTGACGTCTTTTTTTATATCAGTACTTTTTTGTGGAGGGTATAATAAATGTAGTGAAATGGATCCTTCGATTGATCCTTTTTGTAATAACTTTGCTAGCTTTAAAAGTAAGTTATCAACAATGAAATCATTAGATGTATAAAATACCTAAGTTATTCTATTCGTCTATTACTAGATCATCGGCAACAAGCTGGGTTCGTCCCTCCGGGAATTTTTTAGCCCGTAGTTTATTCGATCGTGATCAAAGAAAATCAGTACCTATGTACCAGTGTACCTACCTAATTTGTTTAATATTCAGTTTATTATTATTCTTGATTTGATTTTTTGATTTTACTTTCATGTAATGATTTAAAATCAAGACTAGAGCCCGTTCTCCCTTTATTCCCAATATAAGGTTTAAGTCACCCATCCATTTATTGGCCTTGCTCGGCGTAGCTTAACATAGGTAACCCTAAAACCGGTCTTAAATGATCGTCGCGACAAATTTCAAGATCAGAGCTCATTTGTGTGAGAAAATGTGAAAAAATCCCCCAAAAACCAGGATGGGTGACTTAAAGGAATAAAGGGAGAACAGGCTCTAGTCTTGATTTTAAATCATTACATGAAAGTAAAATCAAAAATCAAATCAATAATAATAAACTAAATATTAAACAAATTAGGTAGGTACATAGGTACTGATTTTCTTTAACCACAATTGAACAAACTACGGGCTGAAAAATTCCCGGGGTACGGGCCCAGCTTGTTCAATTTTTGGCTGTTTAAATTCTGAATCTGCCCCACTGTGTGACTGAAACTTAAATTTAGGCTCTAGTAACCTCAAAACATATTTTGGCACTAAAAACTGACCATTGAAATTTTGACCTGATTACATTATGCACCTTCTTTCCTTCCTGTAGGATAAGGAAAGTAATATGTAAAGGAAACTAGAACTTTAACACTACCTAGTAGTATTTACTAGTATTTTGCCACAGCTATTATTACCTACCTGCAAAGGCAGCATATGGGCCTTCAGGCCCATAAAATCGGTGCCCTTTGGTAACATCAAACACTTTGCTGTTGACAGCAATGAGGATACGTTTGTCTGGTCCGGTACCATCATAAGCACGAAGTTCTTCTACAGTGAAATCTTGTTTCTTCATTTTTGGTAGTTCAGGTTCAGATGGAGTTATGTTGGGAGTCTGTTGACCCCGGAGGATTTTGTAGATGAGGTATACAATGATTACAACTAGGAAAATGTTGATGAGATAGACGAACATTCCACTCTCCTGGTCTAAAGGGAGATCATCTTTGCTAGAAATATTATCAGCCATGGCACTAATAGTTTATGTTGAGATGAATGATACACTAATTTCACACTTCACAGCTCTACTGCAACTGCTTCTGTGCAACTATCAGCTCACTATGGGTAATTATGAATTGGAAATTACGAGCTTATACCTAAGTTATAAACTATTGATGTACTGATCATACAGAATAGGCAGCCTCTAATGATAATGACTAATCAAATCTCAAATCACTAATCGCTATAAAAATATTATTAATCCACAGGTGAATCTGGTGAATGGTGAATCAGGTGATAAAGTGTGTTCTTGTTTCTTACGGGTTACGGTTACGGGACTATCACAGAAAATCCCAGACAAAGCCCAAAAAAATCCCAGGAATCCCTCAATTTTATGTTTTGGTAAAACCCTCCCTCAAACACAACCAGAGGCTTGAGAAAAAGATTTTTTTGTATCTCTTTAAAAACTACCATTTTTTCAATTTGTTTTTTCTTCAAGTTTCCACTGAAACCCATTGAATTTCTCCTGATAGAAAAGTACCCCTTTTTCCATCACACACACACACACACACACACACCCATCACACCACACACAGTGCAGCATATTAGGCATAACTTTGAACCGTCGCCATTTTTCAAGAAATGGTAATAATGGGCATTAAAAACTTTCTAGTGCAGCTATTGAAATAATCAAATAAATGATCTTGTGTGATTTTTTACGTGGATTACAATGGTATAACTTTTAACTCCATCAGACTTACAGTTTAGCAGTTACGGGTTCGAGACTCGGAAAATTCAAGTGAATTTACTGTTTTAAAAGAGGTATAAAGAACTTTCTAATTCATCGTTTAGAACCATCAAATAGGCCAATTTGTGTATTTTTTCACGAGGAATATGATGGTTTCATTTTCAACTATATCCGACTCACACTCAACTGCATATTACATATTTTATTGAAATGAAGGGGTAATCTTACTGTTTTTTAAGTACTTCCGCCCCCTAATTTTCTGGAAAATTTATGGAAAATCGTGTAGGAAAAGTCATGGAATAGTCATGGAATTTCATTCCGGGAAAAGCGTATAAACCCTGGGTTGAATTTTCCTTTGAATACAGAGCTGCAACTTCCTCCTCACTAGATATTGCTATATTATGTATCTATAGGTCGAATAATGAATATTGAAAAAAATATTTCATAAAATTTCTCTCTTGCCTTGTTAAGAAGAAACTTATTTGCAGGAATCTCTACGGCAGTTAATTCTAAAGCGGATCGGCATGGAAATGTTTCTGGATAAGTTGAGTGAAGTGAGTCGTCATGAGGTCTATTCACGAGCCGCTAAGAAACCTCAGTTAGATCCAGAAAGAGCGCATGAACCACTACTTGACTACGAGTTCTGCAAGCTCTACAAAGCTCTCGAAGGTAACTAGGATTCAGATTTGAGAAAAAAACCATTTTCTACTGGGTTTCATTTTATTAACATCAAAGTTTCAGGTTTCAGCAAAAGGGGTAGAAGAGAAAGTGTCGAAACTCGTGCAGTTGCATGTACATGCCGCTTGAGAGCGCGGTGTCAATGTTTGAAGCATAACGTATGATGGGATCAGATTGTGCTCTTTATGGAAACTTACTGACCTTCCGCTCGTAATGTTAATGTTAGGCTCAATTCCCGAATTCGCTCAATGAGCGAAAAAATAGCTCACTCCGCGGAGTAAAAAATGCAAAATGCTCATTCCCCGAAATTCGGCAATTGAGCAACTGTAAATAGCTCAATCCGCGGACTGGATTTATGCAAAAGCTAAATTGCCGAAATCGGCCATTGAGCACCAAGAGAAAGAAGGCTAAACTGCTCACTCCGCGGAGTGGACAACACGAAATGACAGACCGCGGATTGTGCGTTTTAAAAAATGATCAAACCCCGATCTAATAGTATACTGCGGGACTTGAACCCTAGTAACTTTTAAACGGCTTGGAATTTTTGAAGTTTTGTTTTTTTCTGAAGGTAGGAAAGTCAAAATTCAGGTTCGAACCCCAGCAGTGGCACTTTTTGGATAAAAGTCGTTGTTTCTCGAGAAATTCAATTAAAAGAGAGGTAGGTACTACGTGAAGGAGGAGCACACAAATTATGAAGTGAATAAAAGGTGGGGTACAAAATTGATTTCTTCGGTATTGACTTTTTTAATTAAATTATTACTGGGATTTAATCTCTTTCTTTTTATCATTGTCTAAGATTCTCTGTACTAAATGTATAGGTACATTTTGCCAATAAAGAATTCTATTACATTACAAACAAAGTCATCAATAGGAATCTAGAGGTCCAATAGACTTAAGATTTTGAAGAAAACAAAATCAATAATCAAGTCCACACTAAATAAGGAAAAAAGTTATTCTAACAACAGGTAGGTACAAGAAAAAGAAGAAAAAAATACCACTCTGGTATAGGTACACTAAAAAAATAGTCTCTTATCATGAAAAACAATTTGCTAAAGTTCACCTGATTTGACAGGTTCATACCCACCAACACCTTAGTAGATCCTAGTACCTAATTCTCACCTTCACCACACTTGACATTTTACAAGTCTTTCTTCTCTTCAATAGATCCTTTCTCCTCATCCTCGTAGTTGATATGTGACTCTCCAGGCTTGAGCAGTTTACCTATATAGGTGTACTTTGAGTCTAACTGCTCTTCCCATTCTCTTACTGATTCCCACTCAGCAGGATTTAAATCACTCAAATCATCATACTCATCTTTGCCAGGGGTCACTGTGAATGTAGCAAAAGCTCTTGATGCATCTCTCCCTGTGAACATAATAAATACATGATGAATTATTTCAATGTAGCTAATGTATCTCATGGCATTTTATACCAAAGAATAAAATCTAAAACATATTACTTTTTAGTCCGTCCTTCCTTTAATATTACAATAGTAATAAAAAGGTATAAGGGACGGACTATTGTATTCGCTTCGGTGTCTGTCACTCGGTCGGTCAGTCGGTCTGTCCGTTCTAATTTTTTTTGGGGGGGGTTGGGGTTTTTTTTTTTTTTTTTTTTTTTGCACTTGATTTATTTTGGAGGAACTACTTGGCGGGGTTTTTTTATGTTACGAAGTGGTATTTTTTGGGGGGATCTCATAACTTTTTGCAGAAATATAGCCATAAAATATGACGTATGAGCGTAGCGCAACAATGTACAAAGGCAATAGGCATAGTAACATCATTTGATAAGATTTGGTGAGTTCGGGTCGTTTCCGAGTGAAAAAATACCATAATAACATCATTGGGTAAGTTTTGATAAGTTCCGATCATTTCCGAGTGAAAAATTAAACAGTAACATCATTGGGTAAGTTTTGGTATGTTCCGATCATTTCCGAGTGAAAAATGCCACAATAACATCAATGGGTAAGTTTTGGTAAGTTCCAATCATTTCCAAGTGAAAAATACCATAATAACATCATTGGGTAAGTTTCGATCATTTCCGAGTGAAATCCATCATAGTAACATACTCGTAATTGGTTAACTTTCATGTAGCTGGTCCTAACCAACTTTGGATATTATGTATCACCCCATCAGGTAAAACCTGACATTTAAGAAGAAAAGCAGGCAAGGCCAAATACGCCTTTTGTCGCTGTCCTCAACTGAAATTGAAATCAGAAATGATATTCTGTTCAGTTTTAATGTTTCGTCATTGTAATACCATACATTTGAAATTTCCCAGATTTCAAAGAGTTGATATATTTATTTCATTTTCTTTTAAACCGTTTGATAAACTGGTAATATTATGGGTTGGGTAGGGTGTTCTACCCATTATGGAGTACCTATGTTGTACTTTCAGTGTTAGAACTGCGCCATTCCGCGGGTAATACTTGCAAATCCCGTCCGTGAAAAACCTTCTTCTGAGACAATTTCTTCAACGGATGCTCGTAAAATCGTCGGTTCTCTGGGTGTATCCAATCTGTGGAAAGATCTATTTTCATATGACGAGTGGACCATAAATTATGCGACAGAAAGACGACTCCATATTTGCGGATATGTTAACACGTATCAGATTGGGCGTGCTCTCACAAAAAGATAAAAGTACACTTACAATACAAACCGCTTGGTATCATTGGAGCAACTCAGTCTTGCTGCTCAGGGAACCAATTCATACAAACCTTTTTCCAACCGGAACCAACTAATACGTTTTTTCCCAGTTGGGAACCAACTCGTACTCAGCCAAAAATACTTCTCGAAATGTGGTCCCACAAGAAAAATCCCTTTTTTCATCCCACGAAAATATTCTAGCACGCGGAAAGGACTTTCCCTAATAAATAACTTTCTAGGAATAATAGGGTGAGGTAGTACACAACAAGGGTTAGGAAACATATAAAAATGACTTCATATTTGAGTAAAATTAGGAAAACAGGGAAATGTTTTTTCCCCCATTAAACGTTCTCATTTTAGTACGCAACTAGAAGGTTGAAATAGAAATAGTACGCAAGTAACCTACAGCCTTTTCTCGGAGCCTGTTTGAAATTGTGAAAACACAAAAAATCGGGTGCCGACTTTGGTTTTAAATGAGAAACCCCCATTTTTTACTGCATATTCGTTTTCCACGTTAAATTTAAAATATAATTGACTACTTACTCGAAATTTGCATTTCGCGGTTTTCGCGGAATTCGGAAACCGTGAATCACTAAACCCATCAAATATTGGAGCCAAGGTCGGACCCATGGGGGTCAACTTCAAAATCTTAAATAGGAACCCCCTAATTGTGACACACCATGTTAAATTAAATAGCATGAAAAACGAAATACTTTGGTTCAAATTTAAGCTCGATCCAACAACCAAGGCCGGAGTTATGGCCAATTCAATTTTTCGTTTTTCCATGTTCTTCTGCCAATAGAGAAAGCACCAAAAATAGGAAATTCATTTTAATCGGTGATTTGCGCTTCAAATAGGTCCCCACTAATGATTCATATTGAAATACAGTCCTTAGTGAGTAGTCAATTATACTTTGAATTTAACGTAGCAAACGCAATTAAAGGGGGAGTGATTCCTATTTAAAAAAAAGAAACCGAAGTTGGCACCCGATTTACGGTTTTCGCGAAATAATCGCGATGTTGCCTAAATATTCGCATCAAAAATCAAAGAATTGCTTTTTTTTCACAATTTCGAAGAGGCTCCGAGAAAAAGAGTTTAAGCATAAATTCTGGGACCCTGTATTCAGGTAACCTATTCTTGCTGTATCCTACCTAGTAGTTCAGTGTGTTATAGAGTTCATTAAGATAAAGGGTCCTATACGCCAAAGTAGCCGTTTTCACGTAGTTGTAGAGGAAAAACTACAAACGATGGAAGAAAACGGTTAAAAATACGCAAGACTACAAAATTTAGATCAACTAGGTAAGGGTGTCTGGCTGAGGGACTATAAACAGAGAGTAGATCAGCGTCTAGCTAGGGGACTATAAACAATAAGGAGTAGACTGATGTAAGGTTTCTAGGAGTCGTAGGAGTTCCAGGAGATTCAAGGTTTCTAGGAGTCATAGGAGTTCCAGGAGTTAGCAATCACTCTAAACCTGATTGAGAGGCCGACGACAAACGCCGACCCCATCTGAACATGGGAAAAGGCGAAGAAGAAGAAGAAGAAGGTAAGGGTGCCCACAGAACGAGGAATTAAAGATGAAGAAAACAAACGTACACATTCTTATGAGACCGCGCAGAACGAAGCATTCCGAAGATTTGAGATAAATTTCCTCACGCTATATCAATAGCGAAGGTTGAGTGCGAAGGGCATCCCACTCGGAAAATTTTGTTTTAGCCAAAACCAGTGGGCCTCAAAGCAATCACTCTAAACCTGATTGAGAGGCCGACGACAAACGCCGACCCCATCTGAACATGGGAAAAGGCGAAGAAGAAGAAGAAGAAGGTAAGGGTGCCCACAGAACGAGGAATTAAAGATGAAGAAAACAAACGTACACATTCTTATGAGACCGCGCAGAACGAAGCATTCCGAAGATTTGAGATAAATTTCAGAAACAATGTTTCAGGAAAAATTTTCAAGAACAAAATATTTTGTTTTTGAGGCAAATTCAATGGGTTTCAATGATCAGCTTGAAAATCTTTCTGGAAAATTCATCCTCGTTCTGCGCGCGCTTCTTTCTGGATTTTCGCCTGAATATGCTTCATTTTGAATTCCTCGTTCTACGGGCACTCTAATACCGAACGTTTGTTTCCTGTTCGTGAAAAGTGCTAATTTCTCCTCTACTTTCAGGTGAGTGTCCTGGTGAAAGCTGCTAAGAGTGTAGAGAACCTGTGTATGATGGATCCCTCCTGGCACCCATGGCTCTAGTTATGAAGCATACACTGGTGCACGGTTAGCCCATGCAGAAGATCCCGTGTTCGAATCCCACCATCGACAAAAATTTGTTCTCGTTTTTCGATTGCAAATAATTATTTCAACGGGTTGATTTCTGGTGTTCTCGTGATGACCCAGCGTGTAAATGGGAAGTATTGTCTCTTCTCGCCTATTCGATGAGAGGTATACTACGGGATGGGCATGCTACAACACAGACCACACGAGTCTGATGTAGCAGTTGTTTCGTTGCTGTAAAATAGGTAAAAACGGCGGAGAGACACTTATCTTGGGAAAAAAAATCAAGACAGTTCAGCCACTGCCCTAATGTCCAGTCTACATTTCAGTCCACTTGGATAAAATTCGATTATGTACGGCTGAAAATCCAGTTGAAACTGGACTGGACTGTAACTGAACCAGTGTGTAGCTTGCAGGTAATACCGTACTGTAATATCGTATTACACCAAAAAACAGAAAGAAAAAAAATAATGAAGTAAGTTGGTTAAATAATTAAATAAAATCACCAAAAACCTCTTCGCAAATGGCTATAAGTACGATGATGAATCATCAATGACAGCCGGTTTGGATCGTAGGATTGTCATTAAGGTAGGTGCTCGCATTATGCTTCGTAGGAATCAAGGAGCGCGGTAGCGCTCCGCCCCGCCAAGTCAAGAAAGTTTGACAGCGCTACTAGAGATATTATACGCGGAAAAACATCGATGTTGACATCGATGTTTTTGTTCCGATGTATCGATGTTTTCAAAACATCGATGTCGATGTCCCAACCCTAGTTCATTGCCAGAAAATAAAAACCTTAATTTTTAGCCTGTCCTTTCTTTATTATTACGATAGTAATATTGACACCAAAATGGTGTTTTCTTTAGTGGAAAGAATATCTGTCATGTTTAGTTTGCTGTCTAGTTTGAAATAACCGTCTCGGTGACAAAATATCGTGAGTATCAGGTATGATGAAATAACATCCTAGATTGACTATCTTTAGAAAATAGATCCAGTTGCACGTTTGAACCCAAAAGGCATAGATTCCAACACCCTAGTGTCCTCTAAGGGATGGACTATTGTATTTGCTTTGGTGTTGTCTGTTGGTCGGTCTGTCTGTCCCCATAGAAGAAAAACACTATCAGGTGTCCATTTAATCAATTTTGACCCCTCAAAGATAAAGGCGCTTCATCCTGCCATAGTCGAATACAATCGACTACAATCTTTGTACTGTCTCCACCTGATGTCCCTAATATATATATATCGTCCCGTAGGAAAAAAAAAAATTAAGGACCGTGAATGGACGATACATCCTACCATTATTGAGGCTCAAAATGGCCCAGAAGAACCGAAGCCCAAACGTAAAAAAACTTTACGTCCTAAATATACAGCAAAACGAAGAGGCAAATGGCTAAATACGTCTGAGAACGAACCCCAACCACGAGCGCCTTGTATTTCTTGGATATGCAATGTGAGCCACACCAAGTGGAATACAACTTCTTCTTCACCTGTAGGACAGCACCATGCAATATTAATTATTGTTCTTATCTTGAGTACAAGAGGTACAAGAAGTTCAAAAAATTCTGCTACAAGTTTTACACGCTAAAAATGCTACTTCAAAATACTTTTGAAGAGTGCTTACTCACGACTCACGACCGTTCCAACAATCCAATGGAGTGATAAATTGATAATACATTAACGCATACACGATTATTTAGCGTTGGATCTATAGTCAGTGGCCAGCTTTAGAGATCAAACAGCTTTTTGAGTTTGAGGTTTTCTACTTGTGGACAGAGAACCTACTACCTGAAGTGAAGCCAGAACCCAGCATCACTTCAAAAAATGTTCAATAATTTTTTTCTTCAGAGGGCATAGAATATTAATTGCTCAAAATTTACTGTTTTTACCATTAACATAGGTACCTACTTAATTGAAATGTGTAAAATTATTTTAATAAAAAAGTTTTTTTTTCTTCTTACGTAGTGTAGGTAGGCAGGCACCTATCAATACTCGAGATTTATGCTTCACTTTTACGGGGGTGAAGTCACCTATAAAGATTCCATGTTTTCAGTTTGTACTACCTATCAATACTCGAGATTTATGCTTCACTTTTACGGGGGTGAAGTCACCTATAAAGATTCCATGTTTTCAGTTTGTAAAGTAAAATCCCATCCCCCTACTGTTGTCATGGGATTTTTCTCGAAAAATCTCGTCCTCAACACGCTCCCCTGTGCTAGATCCCTGAATTTTTGATTCACGTTTCCAAGCAGTACCATGAATATTCCGTTAGATGGCGCCATATTCACCAACAAATTTTTAGCAGTTGCAAATGGGTGAAAAAAAAAAATAATAAATGGTCAATTCCTATGTAAAAAGTTGTAAAATCGGAGGTCAAAACTCGGAAAAAATAACTGTAAAACGTAAAAGGTTGAAAATTAAAATTACATTTTCCTTTCTAATGAAAGAGTTCTCACGATGGGAAGTCTCTCCAACATGAAATCTTGTACGTGAGAATTGAGGGGAAAGAAAGGTAGGTACTACGTGAAGGAGGAGCACACAAATTATGAAGTGAATAAAAGGCGGGGTACAGCAACCTATATATCAAATTAAAGGTCTTTTTACCAGGAACACAAAAATGGTGGTGCAAATTTTGTCCAGAAAACCATAAAGCCAAAAATACTGTTTTTGGGGGATTTTTTTCACATTTTCTCACACAAATGAGCTCTGATCTTGAAATTTGCTGCGACAACCTATGAACTCAAAGCGAGAAAGTTTTAGATAACACTTCAGTTGATAATTTAAGACCGGTTTTAGCATCACCTAGGTTAAGCTATGCCAAGCAAGGCCAATAAACAGGGGTGGGATGGATTTTTGTTTATTTTTTGTGGGCACTTGATTTATTTTGGGAGGAAAGACTTGGCGGGGCCTTTTTTATGCCACGAAATGGTATTTTTTGGGGGGATATTGCTTTGACTTTAGGACTTGTGAATGGTGCGATTGGTACAGTTTGAAAGGTAATCTTCGACTGACTTCGACATAGATAACTGTAGTCTCATTCGCCGTTTGCAGGTCCAATTTAATCACGGCCTAGTCTACGACCTCGAGCGTGTGCACCAAGTTCGAGGTCCCACCCCGAGTCTTCGTCCACCGTGAACAGTTTGCTATTTGTTTGGCTTATGCCATTACAATCCATAAGAGTCAAGGATTGAGTCTGGACAATGCTCTCATTGACATTGGCTCTTCAACATTCACGTGTGGACAGGCTTATGTCGCTTTTTCCCGCTTGAAAACACTATCAGGTGTCCATTTAATCAATTTT
>NW_007379733.1:8827-13728 GCF_000475195.1 Diaphorina citri | reverse complement strand
AAAAAAAAAAAAAAAAAAAAAAAAAAAAAAAAAACAAAACTTGCCAAGTAAGTTAAGTGCAAGAAGTTGCGGATGTAAAAAAAATATTAAGGGAAAATGGTTCTCCGTGGACGGAGGTGACCTGGATTTTGGAAGGAGATACAGGTTAAGGTGAGAGAGGACAGGCAACTTGGACCAAAGTAAAGATCTCAGAACGATTGAGGGCCGAAATTTTTGGAAAGGATTACATTATCTTCCAATATCGTCCACAGAGGATCAGTTCAATAAATAATTTATATTCCGTGACTCAAAAACAGTTGGTGATATTTTATGCATTTTATTTTCTACGGTGTGTTTCAGAAACAAGATGAAGAGTACGAGGTGATGTATGCTGATCCGCCTGATGTACCGGGTGAGATCACTATCAGTATGGTAACTCGGGCTGTACAAGCGATCACTTCTAGACTTAACAGTCTCGCTCAGTTCGAAGGCCCTGAGAGTCAAGTAAGTAGAATTTCAAACACTCTGTATACAGGGTGTCCCAGAATTCATGCTTAAACTGTTTTTTCTCGCGCTGTTTACTACTTGCGTACTGCAGTACTAGTTGCGAAATAAATTTACAGGTAGACAATACTACTTGGGTACTAAAGATTATCTACCTGCGTTCTGGATAAAAACAGGTAGATTTTCGAAGTAAGCGGAAAAATACGGGAAAAGGTGAGTTGGTTCCCAAAAAAAGGTCCATTTTTGTCACGTATGAATTGGTTCCCCTTCAAAAATTTCATTTTTATGCAGTTACATTGTTGTGCTGTGTTAGTGGATTGTGAATTGCAAGTGTGTATTTGGAGATCTGAATGTGTTGGTATGTTAATAAATATGTTGTCAATATTAGTCTAATAAAGGTGTGAACGTAATAAAGGTATAGGAGAGGGTATAAGTGCCTTTATTCATATGGGGATGAAAAGGATTTCTGCTTAACTTTGATCTCCCCGTTTAATATTAAAAAATAGTTTCCCTTTTTTCATTAACTCAACTCATATCGCTTTTTGAGTTTTTTATTCAGAAGCTTTTACAAATTACACGCTGCTGCAGTATAGACTCGATGGATCTGGTGAATGACATTTGCTATCGTGTTCCCTGTACGAGAATTAGAAGCAATGAACTCTACGAATTTTTCGCTATACCTCGATCCTCACACTCCAATCTGTCTCCTATCTATAGAGCTCTTACTGAGTATAACAAATACCACTCAGATGCCATTGACATAGACCTATCTGTCCCATACAATCAATTCTTGAAAACTTTAAAAAATATTCTTTACAATAACTAATATATCAGTTTTTAGTCCGTCCTTCCTTTATTATTACAATAGTAATAAAAAGGTATAAGGGACGGACTATTGTATTCGCTTCGGTGTCATCTAGGTACCCCCCTCTTTTTTTAAAAATATCAAATGTAATACCTATGTAAATTGTATGTAATGAGTTTTATCAATACAATAAATATTAATTGAATTGAATTGAATTGAATTGAATTTATATCAAATTAAAGGTCTTTTTACCAGGATCACGAAAATGGTGGTGCAAATTTTGTCCAGAAAACCATAAAGCCAAAAAACCAAAAAAACTGGTTTTTGGGGGATTTTTTTCACATTTTCTCACACAAATGAGCTCTGATCTTGAAATTTGTCCGACGACCTATGAACTCAAAGCGAGAAAGTTTTAGATAACACTTCAGTCGTTAATTTAAGACCGGTTTTAGCGTCACCTAGGTTAAGTAACTCAAAGCGAGAATTTTCCACATTTTCTCACACAAATGAGCTCTGATCTTGAAATTTGTCGCGACGACCTATGAACTCAAAGCGAGAAAGTTTCTTCACATTTTCTCACACAAATGAGCTCTGATCTCGAAATTTGTCGCGACGACCTATGAACTCAAAGCGAGAAAGTTTTAGATATAACACTTCAGTCGTTATTTTAAGACCGGTTTTAGCGTCACCTATGTTAAGCTACGCCGAGCAAGGCCAATAAATGGACGGGTGACTTAAACCTTATATTGGGAATAAAGGGAGAACGGGCTCTAGTCTTGATTTTAAATCATTACATGAAAGTATAATCGAAAAATCAAATCAAGAATAATAATAAACTGAATATTAAACAAATTAGGTAGGTACATAGGCACTGATTTTCTTTAATCACGATCGAATAAACTACGGGCTAAAAAATTCCCGGAGGGACGGACCCAGCTTGTTGACATTGTATAAGACTGCAGAATCTTCGTGTCTTGTGTTGTGTGTATGATTTGTGCGTTGTAATGTGTTGGACATGTTGTATTTGTTTATGAAGTATAACACTTTGTAAAAGTATAATTGTGTTACGTTGAATGTATTGAATTCTTTGTATAATTTGTCTGTGTTATATCTCCTATGTTTTTTTGTAATGATGCGAAGTAATATGTTTTGTGTAATTGTGTGCGCTGTAGTGGTTGTAAAGTTGTTTTGTATGCACTCCCCCAGCCTATAATTCTATATTGAAGTATAGACTGAGCAAATGCATAGTATATTGTTTTTAGATTTTTTATAGATAAAATGGTTCTTAAATTTAGAAAAACATGGAATAGTCTTCGTATTTTTTTAGTTAAAAGTGAAATGTGTTCTTTGAATTTGAAATGATTGTCTATGATTATTCCAAGATATTTGAAAGATGTTACGTGTTTAAGTTTTATGAAGTTACATTGTTGTGCTGTGTTAGTGGACTGTGAATTGCAAGTGTGTATTTGGAGATCTGAATGTGTTGGTTGACCTTTTTCTGTAAGTGTGACTGTCATGTATGATGTTTTTGATGCATTGATGTGTAAGTGTAGTGTTTTAAACCACTTGTATACATTATTTAAATCTGTATTTGCAACAGTGTGAAGGTCATCCCAATTGCTCCCTGTATAGACTAACAATGTATCATCCGCGAATGTGAATACCTGAGCCCTACTTATTGTTGTAATTTTATTTGTATAAATGGAATATAGCATTGGAGAATTCACAGTTCCTTGAGGTACACCAAACATTGTTAACATTGGGTCACTCATGACATGATACCTACATTCACTCTGTTTTATTTACAGGGACAAAATTTTGAAATTTTCACAACAATTTGGGGAACTGTATAATTTTGCTGGTGATCTCGTGAAGTCATAATATTACCTCCATCTCTTACTGGCAAGCTCCCTCCAAGGATCCTAATTCCCTATTCGATGCCATACCCCAACCATCATCATCTTCCCCTCACGACCAAATTTTAATAAAAACATGAAGGAAAATATTCCTCTTGTTCATTTTAAAATGAAAACTTTTTTCTTCGACTTGGTACAGAAAAAAAAACTCTTCTTCCACTTTTCTTGTGGTCTCAGGGAAAATGCCTGTTTTGTCCCTTATCCTTATACACAGCTAAACAAGCTGGGCCCGTCCCTCCGGGAATTTTTTAGCCCGTAGTTTATTCGATCGTGATTAAAGAAAATCAGTACCTATGTACCTACCTAATTTGTTTAATATTCCAGTTTATTATTATTATTGATTTGATTTTACTTTCATGTAATGATACCTTCAGGCACACTCCATTTGTCAAGGGTTTAGGCATTGCCTTGCCCTTGGGATCAATTTAATTTGAAGAAACCCATTTACTGATGAAATTTGTAATGAAACAATAAAATCAAGACTAGAGCCCGTTCTCCCTTTATTTCTTTTAATGTTTCCTAATAAATACCAATATAATGTTTAAGTCACCCATCCATTTATTGGCCTTGCTCGGCGTAGCTTAACATAGATGACGCTAAAACCGGTCTTAAATTATCGACTGAAGTGTTATCTGAAACTTTCTCGCTTTGAGTTCATAGGTCGTCGCGACAAATTTCAAGATCAGAGCTCATTTGTGTGAAAAAAATCCCCCAAAAACCAGTTGAGTTCATAGGTCGTCGCGACAAATTTCAAGATCAGAGCTCATTTGTGTGAAAAAAATCCCCCAAAAACCAGTTTTTTTTTTTTTTTGTTTTTTTGGCTTTATGGTTCTCTGGACAAAATTTGCACCACCATTTTCGTGTTCCTGGTAAAAGGACCTTTAATTTGATATATAGGTCGACTAGGTTTGGATAAGTCCTTCTATGGGGACAGAGTGACAGAATGACATAGTGACAGACAGACGACACCGAAGCGAATACAATAGTCCGTCCCATGTCCCAGGGGGATAGCAGCTCAGGCAGGGGAAAAAATACTGGTCACAATAGATCTACAGAGGTCGCAGTGTTAATTGCATACTCTCTTGGGAGACGAGCAACCAGTCCCATAATAGATTTTTTTTTTTTTGCTATCGTTTCGGCCAACTTGGACCACGTGGTTTTAATTCTCACTGGCTTTTCTTCTTTGCCAGTAAGCCTTCATCTTCCGGGAATGAGCCTCTTTCCTTTGTTGACTCCATTTGCATGCAGGACGTGCAGTGGCCAAGGTAAGCGGTTGTAACGTTGCCGATTTCACCAGATCTCTGAAGATGTTTCTGTAAAATCAAAAAATCAAATCAAGAATAATAATAAACTGAATATTAAACAAATTATGTAGGTACATAGGTACCTACTGATTTTCTCTAATCACGACTGGCTAAAAAATTCCCGGAGGGACGGACCCTGCTTGTTACTATTGTAATAATATCTAAAGGAAGGACGGACTAAAAATCTATACTTTTTTACACAATTGTAATTATTAAACTGGAGAACAATGTGTTGGGACGAGGACTAATGAAATACTCCGACAATAATGCTATATTCATGGGAGAGGAGTTGTAGGAAAGTTTGAATGTGTTGGGACGAGGACTAATGAAATACTCCGACAATAATGCTATATTCATGGGAGAGGAGTTGTAGGAAAGTTTGATTTTTTTTTT
>NW_007379733.1:1587-8384 GCF_000475195.1 Diaphorina citri | reverse complement strand
ATAGGTAAAGTTAATACAACATCCAATCAATAACAATAAAACAATCGGTAACATGTTACTATAACAATAAGTTTATACTCTGGAACGACAAGAGAAAAGAGTTATGATAGTTGAAAAAAATAAAAAAAAAAGAATCCACACGTTTTATACCTACACAAATAGGCACAGAAGCAAAGAAGAAACTGAAGCTAGAGCTATAAGAATACACATGGAGTCAAGAGGGAAGACAGATAATGGTTTTAGAAAACCTTTGATAAGGAAATAGATCAATCAATGTATAGAGATTTTAATTATTATTAATTGCAAAGGTTTAAACCAGCACAGAGAGGGGGGGAGGGAGGGAACGTAACAATTAGACCCCCACATTTTTAATGAATAGAGAGAGCAGCCAGACTAAGCTTGTTAAAACCAACTACATGACTAACATGTAGTCACTGACATAATTATATATATTAATGAGATACAAGTTAATAATAGATATAGATAAGAACCAGATTATTATTACATTAGGGGGGTTAGGCGGCGCGAACAAAGGAATCAACTAGCAGGGAGGGGCAGAGAGAGAGAGGAGAGAGTGTATGTATTGTTAACTGGGGGGGGAGAGAAGTTTTTATAGTAAATTAGTGTATGGGGTATGAGATAAGAGTATGACAATTAATTAAAATTAGGGTGCGAGGGAGGATGGCTGAAGAATATAATAGGGGGAAGCAGTAATTATTTAACACAGAAATAATATTCAGAAATGAGGACACAACAAATATAGTGTTTTGGGCTCACCCAGTCTTTGTTATAGCTACAAAAACTCACGGAGGGGGGGGGAAATATTTAAATAACGTAGCCTTTCAGTGTAATCAAAAAGCTATACTGAAATTGAACACCCTGTATACAAAAGAGGGTTAGGTAGTTTGCAAAAAGTCACACAAGTCACAATAAGCAACAACATTGTAACAATAATCTTATACAATTGTACAAAAATACAATGTACTACCCATAGGCGGCGATAGGGGGGGGCTTGGGGGGCTTAAGCCCCCCCAAAGTTATCAGGGCCTCTTACACTAGATAAAATTGGATTTCAGAATAATAATCCAAAACACCATTTTTTACTTTTATCCTATAGGAAGGAAAGTAATGTAATCGGGTCAAATTTTCGATGGTCAGTTTTTAGTGTCAAAACACGTTTTGAGGTCCCTAGAGCCTAAATCCAAAGTTTCAGCCATTGGTCCGTGTGTGTATCTGTGTGTCTGTCTGTAAACAAAATATCTCGAGAACGGTAAGAGCTAGCGACTTGAAATTTGGTATGTAGCTGTCAAATGTGACAAGGATGCGACACGAAACTTTTGGTTAAGATCGGTGCATTGGTTGGCGGCATTTTACCGCTTTTTGGCGGTTTTCGGTCTAGTTTAACAATATCTCGGGAACGGTATGAGCTAGAGACTTGAAATTTGGTATGTAGTTCACAAATGTGACAAGGATGCAACAGAAAACGTTTGGTTAAGATAGGTTCTGCGCTTGGCGGTATTTTGACCGCTTTTGGACGGATTTCGACCGCCTAGGTCTTCCATGTGCTCATAAAGTTCTTTGTTGTGCCTTCTACGATATTCTCCATTGACTTTTACAGGTCCTAGGATTTTCCTCAATGCCAATGCTCATCTGTTTTCTACAAATTTAATAGTAAATATTGGTCGTAATTACCTACTTGATAGTTCATGTAAGTACTTTAAGAGCACGTGTTTAGTACAAGGTGAGAAAATTTATGAAAGTCATTTGGTACCTATTAGAAGAATTAAGACGTGATGACCATTAAAATTGTGGCAATGTGACATTCTCCTCTGGTAGAGGTAATACTTGTACAAAGAATGTTTTACATTTTGCACAAATTTCATACATATACAGGGTGTCCATCAATGTATGACCCACTCAAATTGCTCCGAATCTGTTGGAGTTTTCGAAAATTGAAAAAACCCCTATCTCTTTGATTTTTGCAAAGAACTTTTTGGCAATATTGAAATACGCGAACTTGGTACCAACTTTGGGATTTCAAATGAGAATCCCAATTTTTTATTGCATATTATTATTCTACGTAAAATTTCATGTACCTACAATCGACTATTCATTCATTTTTTGCGATTCGCGGTTTTGCGAATTCCGCGAAATATCGCGAACATCAAAACTAACCGAAATGTACCTGTGTGACAGTGGCGTAGCTTGCAGGTAATACTGCAATACCGTATTATACCAAAAAACAGAAAGAAAAAGATATTTAAGTAAATTGGTTAAATAGGTAATTAAATAAAATCACCAAAAACCTCTTCGCAAATGGCTAAATACGTCTGAGAACGAACCCCAACCATCGAGTACAAGAGGTACAAGAAGTTCAAAAAATTCTGCTACAAGTTTTACACGCTAAAAATGCTATTCCCAAAATACGTCTGAAAAGGTCTTATTCACGAGCTCACGACCGTTCCAACTATCCAATGGAGTGATAATACATTAACGCATACACGATTATTTAGCGTTGGATCTATAGTCAGTGGCCAGCTTTAGAGATCAAACAGCTGTTTGAGTTTGAGGTTTTCTACTAGTGGACAGCGGACAGAGAACTGACTACCTGAAGTGAAGCCAGAACCCAGCATCACTTCAAATGTTCAATGATTTTTACTTTCTATTACTACAATATCCCCCCAAAAAAACACTTCGTGTTAAAAAATTAACGTCAAGAGTTAGCCTGCACAAAAAAGTACTGATATATATAAAAAAAACGTCCAAAAAAACACTTCGTGTTAAAAAATTAACGTCAAGAGTTAGCCTGCACAAAAAAGTACTGATATATATAAAAAAAACGTCAATGTGGGACCTCCTTTCTAACTTAGCTTTTCTAAAGAAAATATTATCTAAATAATTTTCCATCTCTCCTATATGAATTAACCTGCTGTTGAATTAATGATTCTGGATTACGAAATACGAAACCTAGATCTTGACCGCAGTGCACTGATGAAAATTACAAAACAACTAACATTGTTATCTTTATTATTGCACTGCGGTCAAGATCTAGGTTTCGTAATCCAGGATCATTAATTCAACAGCAGGTTAATTCATATAGGAGTGATGGAAAATTATTTAGATAATATTTTCTTTAGAAGAGCCAAGTTAGAAGGGAGGTCCCACATTGACGTTTTTTTTTTTATATATCAGTCTTTTTTGGTGCAGGCTAACTCTTGACGTTAATTTTTTAACACGAAGTGTTTTTTGGGGGGGATATCACTCTTTTTTGTTGTACGACCACATAGATAGTTAGGGAAATAAATTGAACAAAATTTCAAATAGGTACCTGCGTAGTTGCTTCAAAAGTAAGTTGGTATATTATTCAGTATTTAGGTAAGTATGTACCAATTAAGAGTATTAAAAAGATAGATTTTTACATAAAGCTAAATCAAAATTTTGAAGGTGTAGGTACCTTCAAAATCAAGCCCCCCCAAAAATTTAGGCAAGAACCGCCTATGACGCTGCTTTACATCTATCATTATTTTCAAGTTCCAAATAGCCCCTGACACGATACACAATTTTATAATACAACAAGCGGGGCCCGCGTCCCTCCGGGAATTTTTCGATCTTGGTTAAAGAAAATCAGTATTTATGTACCTACCTATTTTGTTTAATATTCAGTTTATTATTATTCTTGATTTGATTTTTTTGATTTTACTTTCATGTAATGATTTAAAATCAAGACTAGAGCCCGTTCTCCCTTGATTCCCAATATAATGTTTAAGTCACCCATCCATTTGTTGGCCTTCCTTGGCGTAGATTAACATAGGTAGAATAGAATAGAATATACCCTGTTTATACTGCCAGAATGAGACTGAAAAGTCCCTTTACTCCCGCAGTCTAAACAAGGTCTCATGTATTTGGTACAAAATAGGTGTATTTTTTTTTTATATAAATTAAAACCTTGCTTAAATTAAAAAAAAAAAAAAGAAAGAAAAAAAGGTAACGCTACCCTTTTTTTTTTTTTTTTTTTTTTTTTTTTTTTTTTTGGTAGGTTTGATGGGGGAAGTAACTGCTAAGGCCCTATTGTCCAAAATCGAAGAGAGAAGGAAGAAAGGTTAGGAGAAAGCCAGCCGTTCCGAGAACGAACATTATCCGTTCAGTATAAAATCCACCTTAGTTCGGAATCGAACCCGCGGCCTAGCGATTACTAGGCAGACGCGCTACCAACCAAGCTATGTAACTAGGGCTGGCACACTCATCTGTCGTATGTAGTTTTCGAAACGAAGGAAGTATCTGACTTGCTCAGCATAATATCAAAGGAAAACAACTTTATATTGGCCAGTTAGTTCGGAAAGGCTGTCTTCTTCTTTGTTTTAGTTTTTTTTTTTGCTCAGCATAATATCAAAGGAAAACAACTTTATATTGGCCAGTTAGTTCGGAAAGGCTGTCTTCTTCTTTGTTTTAGTTTTTTTTTCTTCTTCTTCTTCTTCTTCTTCTTCTTCTTCTTCTTCTTCTTCTTTTTTTTCAACAGCTTAGTTGGTAGTGAGTCCGCCTTGTAAGTGCTAGGCCGCGGGTTCTATTCTCGCCCGAGACAGATTTTATCCTAAAAAATGACATGTTTAGGGGAGCCATGGGTAATTACTAAAAAGTAACTATGGCTATCCAGAAAATATTTTTAAATGATAAAATTATATACCTATAAAAAAATGACCACACTGAGATTCGAACTCCCAGCCAAACCAATATTATTGAACAGAAGACCACATTCCTTACCGCTCGGACACTCCGACATATTATACTGGCAAGACGCACAAAACTTCCTTATTAATCAACTCGAGCGATAATTTTGAATTTTTCCCGTAAAAGTCACTTTTTCCTCCCTAGCGGGTCTCCCTTTAGTGCGAAGAAGATGAAACCAAGAAAAGGCACTTCTCCTCGGCGAGACCTTTCCGGAGACACCTTAATCATCTTCCCCCCATTTGTAGAACGGGCTGTAGGTGTAATTAAAGGATTTAGATAAAAAAAAAAAAAAAATCGCGATTTTCAAGATTTTTGAGCCTATCAGAAAACTGGTTAAACAAATCGTAGAAAGTTCGGGTTTTGGAGATTTCGCATCCATTTTCACGTCCGACCAGGAATATCAAATAAAATTTGCTTAAAGTTAAGGGGAAGTGGGAGAAAAGTTGAGGTGAAAGTGCCGAAAAACGATTAAATTCTGTTTTCGTGTTAATATAGGCCGGGCGGCGCTTCGAACTCTTGACGTTCGCGCGCCTCCCGGCACGCTTGATGGCGAGCTATACTAGTAATGAAAGTATTGCAATTGCAATCGGTCCAAATTTTCAAAATCGGGAAATGGTTGGAAATATCCGTTTTGGGATCCCCTGATGTCAAACAAGCTGGGCCCGTCCCTCCGGGAATTTTTTAGCCCGTAGTTTATTCGATTGTGATTAGAGAAAATCAGTACCTATATGTACCTACCTGATTTGTTTAATATTCAGTTTATTATCATTGCGCGACCCTATGCAAAACCCCGCGAAGCCCCGGGAGCGCGCAGCGCGACCGTATACGCAACTCCGCGTAGCGAACACGCGAAACCCCCGGGGGGTGGAGGGGGTCTCGCCCCCTCCCGAGCACGCAGTGCGAGTCCTAAATATATACAGCCCCTTGTGTAACTGACTGACTGACTGACTCACTCACTCATACTAATTCTAACCCACTTCTAGATGTGCTAGGAAGATGCGGTTTTCACCATTGGATTCCTTATTTTTTGTAGGTACTGGGAAAAATCGGAAAATCCCGAAATTCCAAACCGTTCCCGAGATATTGACGTTTTTTAGTCCCCCCATAAGAAATACACAGGGAACAAGGTTTGAGGCCAGCAAAACTTTTCCTACGTTTAATATTTCTCTCTCGCTTTTAGTTTTCAGTTTTCATTTCTTCGAGACAAAACTCAGGGACGATATTAGTTTTCAGGGGCGAAGCCAAGGGAGCGCGAAGCGCGACCCCACAAAATGCCCAGCCGCGACGCGTTCGAGGCGCCCCCCCGAAGCGACCCCAACACGTACCCCAGCGCGGAAGCGCGAGGGATGCAAATGCGCAGCGCGACGCGCGAGGGCCCCGAAGCGCTCAAACACGTACTCCAGCGCGAAGCGCGAGGGAACCGAAGCGGGGACTTTTGATTATAGCAGGGACTCAGAACAAACGCTTCTTTACTTTGATTTGTTCGCTCTCTTTTATAATTTGCATCCTTTCAAAACGACCGGGAGTTTCGAGACAAGGGGCCACTAAAAGAATACCCCCCTGATTTTTTGCAGTTATAGAGCCCTTGCCAAACCTTAAAGCCCTAAAAGGCTAAAAAGGGTCATGGATGTTTTTTATTCCCCTTAGGTTTACCACTTTTTGCGTAGAAGGATCGGTAGATCTTCACCCAATCTTAATCATACTCCACTCACTCACTCAGTCAGTCAGTCAGTCATGTGTGTTCCCCGACATATATAAATCCTGAGCGTGAAGCACGGAGCCTCCCCCCCGAAGCGGGGGAGGTGGGGGCCCCGAAGCGCACAAGCGATGCGCCCCAACGCATATGCCAGCGCGACGCGCGAGGGCCTCCGAAGCGTCCCCAACACGTACCCCCCAGCGGCGAAGCGCGAGGGAACAAATGCCAGCGCGACGCGCGAGGGCCCCCGAAGCGCCCAACACGTACCCCAGCGCGAAGCGCGAGGGCCCCGAAGCCCCAACACCGTACCCCAGCGCGAAGCGCGAGGGAACAAATGCCAGCGCGACGCGCGAGGCCCCCGAAGCGCTCTACACGT
>NW_007379733.1:0-1044 GCF_000475195.1 Diaphorina citri | reverse complement strand
AGCCCCCCTCCCGAGCAGCGAAGTTTTGCGAGTCCTAAATATATACAGCCCTTGTGTAAATGACTCACTGACTGACTCACTCACTCATACTAATTCTAACCCACTTCTAGATGTGCTAGGAAGATGCGGTTTTCACCATTGGATACCTTATTTTTTGTACATACCCCGGAAATCCAAAGCCGTTCCCCAGATATTGACCGTTTTTTAGTCCCCCCATAAGAAATACACGGGGAACAGAGTTTGAGGCCAGCAAAACTTTTCCTACGTTTAATATTTTTGCTCTCGCTTTTAGTTTTCAGTTTTCATTTCTTCGAGACAAGACTCAGGGACGATATTAGTTTTCAGGGGCGAAGCCAGGGGAGCGCGAAGCGCGATACACGGGGAACAGAGTTTGAGGCCAGCAAAACTTTTCCTACGTTTAATATTTTCTCTCGCTTTTAGTTTTGAGTTTTGGTTTCTTCGAGACAAGACTCAGGGACGATATTAGTTTTCAGGGGCGAAGCCAAGGGAGCATTTCACCATTGGATTCCTTATTTTTTGTAGGTACTGGGAAAAATCGGAAAATCCCGAAATTCCAAACCGTTCCCGAGATATTGACGTTTTTTAGTCCCCCCATAAGAAATACACGGGGAACACGCTTTGAGGCCAGCAAACCTTTTCCTGCGTTTAATATTTTCTCTCGCTTTTAGTTTTCAGTTTTCATTTCTTCGAGACAAGACTCAGGGACGATATTAGTCTTTAGGGGCGAAGCCAAGGGAGCGCGAAGCGCGACGTCATGCACACCCCGCGAAGCCCCGGGAGCGCGCAGCGCGACCGTAAACAAGGGAGCGCGAAGCGCGACCCCATGCATAACCCCGCGAAGCCCCCGGGAGCGCGCAGCGCGACCGTAAACAAGGGCGCGACCTCATGCACACCCCGCGAAGCCCCGGGAGCGCGCAGCGCGACCGTAAACAAGGGAGCGCGAATTTTTTTTTTCTGCACAACCCCGCGAAGCCCCCGGGAGCGCGCAGCGCGACCGTAAACAAGGGAGCGCGAAGCGCGACC
>NW_007379732.1:6128-41412 GCF_000475195.1 Diaphorina citri | reverse complement strand
GAAATAGATCACAACTGAGAATGCACACGAGAGCAAAGTGCATGCTGTACTGTGCATAGGTTATACACATTACACACACATATCTGCATACTACAACTGTCAAAACGAGTGCCGCTCTTGCCAAAACGTCGATATAGGCATTTCCCTCATCATTCCAAAGTAGCGCCTCGGTGCGCATATCAGGACTTTCTTCAATCAAGCGTGCCGGGATGCCCGTGATTTTCAAGAGTTTGAGATAGCACGAAATCTGTGCCGCTCTTGCCAAAACGTCGATATAGGCATTTCCCTCATCATTCCAAAGTAGCGCCTCGGTGCGCATATCAGGACTTTCTTCAATCCAGCGTGCCGGGATGCCCGTGATTGTCAAGAGTTGGAAATAGCAACAACTTTTCACTAAAAAACTGCACTAAATCCAGTAATTCTCTGATTCTCTGGCGCGACATTGTCAATTCTATAGACCACCCTGTAACCCCGAGTGCCCTCATCATGTCACACAACCCCATGTATTCCAAATGTACGATTAAGTATTTAAAGTACCTACTCGTACCTATATTACTTGTATAATCAATTTTACGAAAATATATCTGTAACTACTGTTCTTGTTTACATGAAGAGAGGCGTATAGTTGTTCCATTGGCTAGCTAGGTAAGTATTTAAAGTACCTACTCGTACCTATATTACTTGTATAATCAATTTTACGAAAATATATCTGTAACTACTGTTCTTGTTTACATAAAGAGAGGCGTATAGTTGTTCCATTGGCTAGCTAGAAATGCATATGAATTTCAAAGATTTCCTTCAGGAGTACAATCAAGCACAGTGAAGAATGAAGAAAGCTCTCTGATTCTCTGAAAAATAAAACCATGTGCAAGTTTCCAGTGCTCTAGCGTCTACGCTTTCAGTATGATACTTCAAGTCATTAGGATACACTCCAGTCTCGTCTCACACTTATGATGTCTCGTACACACAAAGTATATTTTGCTGGAAGATTATCCGACTTTTGAATTGCCTCTCCGCGCTAGAAAGTTTTCCATCATATTTCACAAAACACGTTGATGTGTCTGACGCCAAAGCATTATCCGAAATTTACAAACTTTTATCGCCAAACATATTTCCTCCCTATTACCTCCTCTTTTCCTTTCTCCAAAGAATGTACGATAATCTGTTATTCTGCTCAATCCCCCCCCCCTGGTTCCACTCTGCCCTAATAATCATTAGACGTAAACACGTTTCTTCTCTTCCAAAAAAAGAAATAGTTCTCCAAAGTTCTACCTCCCAAGTTTCCTTTCGTTTTTATCTAATAATCCCCTCCCCTTGCTATGCCTTCGGTTTTTTATTTCCTCATACACTTTTTTTACTTGGCGTTTTATTTCAATTTCCCGCTGTTCTGGGTGAACCTATGTATGACCTTCATTGTTGCTGTGCCCACTGCGGACTTGTTCTATTCTAGAAGAAAACTTCTTAATATTACTCGAGGAGAAACCAACGTACAAGTCTTATCAGGAATCCCAAACGCGAACTACTATTCCACTTGATCAATAAATTGACATTAAAATATGCACAATCTGTTATTCTGCTCAATCCCCCCCCCCTGGTTCCACTCTGCCCTAATAATCATTAGACGTAAACACGTTTCTTCTTTTCCAGGAAAAGAAATACAACATACACGGTACAAAGGTGAGTTGGGGTGAGTTTATCCTGAGCAGAGAAATTTAAGAAACATGTTACCTTCCTCACTTGCTGAGGCTTCGTTACTTGAAAAGTTCAAAGTTTTCATGCACTGCTTCATGAGATGTTTTGTGACAGGGTGAATCTAAATTATTTAACCTTCAAATAAAAACCAACAATCCTCACTTGCTGAGGCTTCGTTACTTGAAAAGTTCAAAGTTTTCATGCACTGCTTCATGAGATGGTTTGTGACAGGGTGAATCTGATTGACATTAAAATATGCACATAAATATTCTTCATCTCCATTAGCTCGCTCTACTCGAGCCCCCAATACAATAATTTCTGGGAAAAAATCAACAAGAGACAACACCGCGCACTCGGGTTGTCAAAACAACTCTTTCCATCTGATCCTTAACTTCTCTTTTCCTCTTACCTTTCACGTGAAAATGCACAATGTTTCACTGGCAGAAAAGTTAAAAAATAATGTGGGTAACGTAGAAAAAGAGATAAGGGTTCTAAGTGTAGGGCTATACATTTTTACAAGGATAGAGTTTCCAGTGAAAACGAAAATTTGAAAAGCTGAAGTAGAGACTGTGGCTGGGAAAGAAGGCTGTAGTGATACGGGGGAGAAGAAGATGCTTGTGTAGTGTGCTAGTGTGTACTGAAAATTGAGATTAAACTTGCATATTTTGTACATGAACTGTAATTAGAATGATACAACATATACATAGGTACGTCTAGAACAGCTATTTAGAAGCTCTCGTTAGGTGCAGAAAACAGGGGCATTTTCAGGATGTAATAAATAAGAGACGAAATACAGTAGAATATCGATAAAACAAAATTCAAGGGAGAGCCTGATTTGTTCGTTATATCGAGTATTCATTGTAGAGAGATTTCGTCATGAACTTTAAAGAGTTTAAAGCTGGGAGGGGAATTGAAAGTTTATAATAATATTACAATGAGTTTGACTCCTCAAAAAACAACTTTTTGTGGTCAAGAAATACATACATATTTAAATCTTTCACATCACCCCGTATGATATATGTAAGTAATAAAACCAGGCAATATAACAAACTTTTTTCCTTCCCCTCTGCTCTTTCCGTCTGATCCTTAACTTCTCTTTTCCTCTTACCTTTCACGTGAAAATGCACAATGTTTCACTGGCAGAAAAGTTAAAAAATATTGTGGGTAACGTAGAAAAAGAGATAAGGGTTCCAAGTGTAGGGCTATACATTTTTACAAGGATAGAGTTTCCAGTGAAAACGAGATTATCAAAATGGTTTATGTCATCCAATAACAAACGAAGGTCATTGACCTCGATAATATATTGGATAGTAAATCCTTGTAGGTACCTAGATGAGAACAAAATGGTGGAAACTTAAAAAAGTTTTACGGTAAGCCGTAAAATCTCAAAAATGTTCCTTTCAAGAGGTTCTAAATGAACAGTATTAAAACTTTGAACAAGCAGCATATTGTTGCGTGCTGGTAAAGTTGCCCCTGCAATGTTATGATGGCTACCTGGAAATCATTTGTTATTGCTGTTCCTTCCAGTGTTACTGGCTTTGTTTGCCTTGGGTCACTACAGATCCAAAGTTTAGACTACTCAATACGCTTCAGTTCTTTGTCAATATGAAGTTCTCTATGTGTTTAATGAAAGGAAAAATTATTCGTTCAGCACAGTTTGTGATTTATTTGAGGCAAGCTTTGTGATGTACACAATTCGCTACCAACGTGTAAACATTTTTCTTTCATAATAGAACATGTTCAAAACATTTTGTTTTAAAATTTTAATTATTTTGTTTGATGTTCCCCAAATCATTTCCCCAGATCCTAATAAAATGTTTAACGAATTTCAAAATCAATAAAAATTGTATAATACGGATTATCAAAGATTCCTGATAAGACTTGTACGTTGGTTTCTCCTCGAGTAATATTAAGAAGTTTTCTTCTAGAATAGAACAAGTCCGCAGTGGGCACAACAACAATGAAGGTCATACATAGGTTCACCCAGAACAGCGGGAAATTGAAATAAAACGCCAAGTAAAAATGTGTTATTATCAAAATGGTTTATGTCATCCAATAACAAACGAAGGTCATTGACCTCGATAATATATTGGATAGTAAATCCTTGAATTATCAAAATGGTTTATGTCATCCAATAACAAACGAAGGTCATTGACCTCGATAATATATTGGATAGTAAATCCTTGAAAAAAAAAATTGTAACCGAATTTTCATTGCGGAAAATATATTTTGTCTTCTATTCGTTTCAATTCCAGCTAAAGGAACAGACGTATAATACGAGTTAACCGAATTTTCATTGCGGAAAATATATTTTGTCTTCTATTCGTTTCAATTCCAGCTAAAGGAACAGACGTATAATACGAGTATAATACTTGTACATCAGTCTCAAAATTTCTTGTAAAGAAAACCTCAGCAACAAACGACATCCTCCCAATTCTCAGAAGAATGACCTAAGTAAAGTTGAGCACAATTGAGTCAATATCTTTTATAGAGCAACATTTTAGATGAACTTTCTGCTGAAACTATTTTTTAGAACCCTTAGCATGTTTTGTCTTGGAAAGTCAAATGAAGCTTTACATCAGTTTCTTAGTTGGTTGTAAGAAAGTATGGAAGGGATCCGAGGGGGGATAGAAAAGAGCTTGGAAAGTTTCACCCTTTTCAAACTATTTTTTAGAACCCTTAGCATGTTTTGTCTTGGAAAGTCAACTGAAGCTTTACATCAGTTTCTTAGTTGGTTGTAAGAAAGTACGGAAGGGATCCGAGGGGGGATAGAAAAGAGCTTGGAAAGTTTCACCCTTTTCAGAGAGAGAGAGAGAGAAAGCAAACTTCCGTAACGATTTAGAATGAATGTTCGTAATTATATTTAAAACACCACATCTTTACGCCAAAACTAAAACTTCAAAAACCTTTTTTCTCCCTCCAATGGAGAGGAAAAAAAATCACATTAAACTCTCTTTATCTCAATAATGCGTATGATAGAGTTAAAAGTACAATTTTCTGGTTCAAAGAATGGCTTTCCATATACATTTTATGTAGGTTATACTCATACAAGAGAGTAAGTACGAGTTGATGTTTTCTACTATGGAAGTTTAAGAGATTTCATTTATGTCTCTACATATAGAGAGATACGAGTGGAAGATAGCTACACCTTTCCTGTGTTCCCTTGGAAGGAAGAAGACAATTCAAGTCTTAAGCGGCACTTTAGTCATGATATATTGGTTGCTTTCTTTTTTCCAGAGGACGAAAAACTTTGTAGGGATTTGTGTTGTGGCGCAGATTTTACGTACTCGGTATGAGCAAAGGTCACTAGATACATTCATGTTAGTAAATTACACCTCACTTGCTGAGGCTTCGTTACTTGAAAAGTTCAAAGTTTTCATGCACTGCTTCATGAGATGGTTTGTGACAGGGTGAATCTGAATCTTTGTAGGGATTTGTGTTGTGGCGCAGATTTTACGTACTCGGTATGAGCAAAGGTCACTAGATACATTCATGTTAGTAAATTACACCCTCACCCAAGGTTGAGAGTGAAATTGGTGGAGATTCCAAAACTACATGCTTGGAATGGAGGAAGTGAGAGTTACTGTGTCTGTATTAGTGGAGATGCCAAAACCTCGAGGCTCTACTGATTCAGATAAAATACCTATTACATATTTTATTTTCTTTTTGCTAAGTATTTATTATTACTACATATTAGGAGGAGAAGGATAGGGATGGGATAACCTTGGGAGACTTTTCTGTCTAGTCATTTAATAGGTGGAAAACAAAGTTGTTACACGGAAAAAGGAAAAGGCATTTCGTACGTCAACGAACCAAAAGTTCAAAGAAGTTTTTCGTGGACGTATTGTCGTTAATGCTAAAATTTGTTGAACAAAAACAAAGGTCTTTTGACGTACCATTGAAGTCATTTGAGGAAAGGAGGGCAAAAGCGCCTTATTATCCAGTATTAAGACGCTTCTGCATGCTTGTGCTAATTACTTGTTGATAAGCCAAGCTAAGCCAAAATCAACAGTCCATAGAGTGGACCCACTATTAGATCGTAAACTTCAAGATTGTAAAAACGTACGTCAGAAAATATATGTACAGTCTTTTTTAGTCAAGTACATACAAAGTAGACAATTATAACTTTATAACCAAGATACCATGGAATAAAAGACAAATGACAGATTCTGCAAAATACGGTAATACTCCGCTACAAAATAAAACACTACACTGTATAAAGAAGAGGGGAGGAAAACCATAGAAAAGTTGAAAACCAAGAGCTGAGTGAAAAGGAGAGGGGCAGAATGGACACAAAGACCGAGTAAGAAGGGAACAGGAAACCAAAGGAAAAATACTAGGAAAAAGAGTATGAGAAGACAGGATAAAGACGAGGTCTAAACATAAGAAGAAGGAGATACGAAATGGGGAGGGAGAGGAAGGAAGAAAGAAGGAGAGAGAGAGAGAGAGAGAGAGAGAGAGAGGGAGGATGATGTGTACTCACGTCAGGTATAGTAGTAATTAACTAGGCGTCCCCCCTAGAGGTTACCATGATGGTTCTGATAAGTCCCCTTCCCATTGCATTATTATCTGATGCATGCATAGGTGGGTGGAGGGGCCTCCTGCCTCCCATTATTTAAAACTCAATGACTCGGATGAGCTTGACAAGTTAGTTTTTAGCTTCCCTCCTCTCCCTCTTCTGCTCACGGCGTTCCCTCCCTTTCTCCTCTCTGTTGCTCGTCTCTCTACTTTCGAGCCTTGCCTGGCTGCTTCTGAAATAGTCATTACTCATTTTGAAACAAAATCAATAGGAGGCCAGGTACCGTGGAGGGGAGGGGGGGAGAAATGCAATGTTTTTCTTTTCGAACTTTTTCTCCTTCCCCTATCTCTCCCCTTTCCCCTCTTTTTTATATAAATTTCCAATGTACGAGTATGGAACTGCTTTTTTTATGAGGGAGAAAAAATCCCTGGAAAAAGGAATCTAATAAGTCCTTGTCCTTCGAACTTATCGTTCGTTTTTCCCTTCTTCCTCTCATCCTTCTTCATCTGTTATTTACCCATGTTGTCTACCTCAGAAGTTCTATTCGATTTTCCTCCGTCAATCTTAATCCCACTTTTACACTAAATTCCGTAAGGTATCTTCTCAGATTTTTCCAAACTTTATTAATGGATTTACTTGTTTACATATTTCCCAATTTTTATTCTAATGGAAATCAAGTGTATTTTCAATCAACTCAAACTAAAGCTCTTTCTTACATTTTTGTTTCAGGTATGACGAGATTTTGTTGACATTAACTTAGAGGTAACCTTTTCCTCCTCTCAATATTGGTAAGTTGTCTAAATTAAAAGGTGCGTCAACTGCCCAAAGACCTAGTTCTGTAAATTAGATGTCGTACACAATGCTAAATTCTATAACTTTACTTGAATTCGAACCACCAACCTCCGGATCAGAAACGCTTCTACTTCTAATCATATTTATTAGTAAACTCATTTTCGGATTCCCTACAAATTACATCGGTAGAATGATCAAAGGTTACAAAACAAAGCTCTGTCAGGGTTTTCAAAAACAAAGATCAATACGAATGTTCCACTTTCTTATATTTAGAATTAGACAAAGGTATAATGATACTTCAAAAGCAAATCTGAGAATGAGTTTGGTCGCCCAAAAGGGAAAGCACAACAACAAATTTTGTAAAAAGTCAGAAATTACATTTTGTTTAGTGGTCAAAAGATATTAGTGGGGATACCTATAAAGAAGTTTTGAAGAAATATGAAAAGGCCATCATGTACCAGTGGTGTGGTGTTAGAAATGATTAGCAGGCCCGGAAACAGATTAGCTAGGGATATGAAAAGTTTCTTACATTGGAGGCTCAACTAGCCTTCAATATCTTGCGTTAGGGCCTTTGACTGGGTAATCAATGGCCAGAATGATTTTTTTTTCCATTGGAGGCTCAACTAGCCTTCAATATCTTGCGTTAGGGCCTTTGACTGGGTAATCAATGGCCAGAATGATTTTTTTTTCTTTTTTTTGCTGGAAATTCTTGTCCTTTTTTTCTCTCTAGTGCCCATTTAAAATTTAAAGCATTATTAAAGAAGGAGAAAAAAACAAGAAACATTTTAGATTCTTTGCCACTGATTAAATCTTCTCTGGATTCCTCTCTGTTTTTCTTCCCTCTCTCCTCACGCCAAAAAATTTCCTTTTTCCTGTTTATCCTCCCCTCTCCTCTCTTTTTCTTCTCTCCATCTCCTATTTCTTCTTTGTCCGTTTTCTAGTTTTTCTTCCCTCTCTCCTCACGCCAAAAAATTTCCTTTTTCCTGTTTATCCTCCCCTCTCCTCTCTTTTTCTTCTCTCCATCTCCTGTTTCTTCTTTGTCCGTTTTCTCTTTCTTCTTCATCCTTTAAAGTTTAATAAAAGTTTCAAAGAAAAATAACTCTAGCAAAAATGAAAAGTTTTTCTCTCTCCGCTTTCTTTCTCTTTCTTCCTCCTTTTCCCTTCCTATAGTAAAAGTAAAATATGAGTAACATTTCTTATGTTAGTGAAAAAAAAAAGAGATTTTCAAAGTAATAATAATCATTATCATGAGAATATCTAACAATAGTAATAATGATAATAATGGTTTTGACAATAACAGAAATAAGAATACGAAGAATTAATAATAATCATTATCATGAGAATATCTAACAATAGTAATAATGATAATAATGGTTTTGACAATAACAGAAATAAGAATACGAAGAACAGGAAGATGACAGTTTGCTGTGTGTAAAGATTTCTTACAATGAAAACTTTTTTTATGAGGGATTCTCATATTATTATTTTAATTTAAACCGTATTACTGTCAGATACAGTTAGAAATGGATATAGGTATAATCTAAAGCTAGCTGGTTCTGGTCTCAGAACGTAGAACTTGTAAGCTACACTTACGAAGAATAGGAAGATGACAGTTTGCTGTGTGTAAAGATTTCTTACAATGAAAACTTTTTTTATGAGGGATTCTCAACCTTCTAGGCTAGGTAGATCCGCATACCTACCTAATCTAAAATTAGAATAAAATCTAGTTATACATAATGCCTTGCTTATACAACACGAAATGGTTACTGACGAGTACCATATGATACAGAACGATATATGACATACCTAAATGGCCCACTTTTCAAACAGATTTTTGCCTGGACTGCAGGAATATAAGCATTGCAGATATAAAAGGTGTCGCACCACTCTAGTGACTTTGTTGTATTCTCTAGTCTCAGACTGACGATTTTTGCCTGGACTGCAGGAATATAAGCATTGCAGATATAAAAGGTGTCGCACCACTCTAGTGACTTTGTTGTATTCTCTAGTCTCCGACTGACTGTAGAAGCAGACTGAGTTTTCCTTCCGAGTCTGCAGAGGGTCTGAGCAGTATTATTATGAATGCTGAAGATGAAGAAATGAAGTCACGTTTCGTCTGTCGTTTTTGTCTCATCAGCCTCTTTCCTACACGACAGTATTTCAATTCCCTAATCTCATTTCGTTATGACAATTGACATCGGATCAGCATTCAACTCTGCTGCTCCGTCGTGTTTTGTTTTCTCTGCCTTCAGCAGTTTTCTGAATTTACCATTTTTATGAAATTATATTCTTGTTTGAATATTATAATGTTTTGTGTGTTTTACGTAGGAATTCGGAAATTGAATTTATTTTATTATATTGTTTTGACAACCCGAGTGCGTGGTGTTGTCTCTTGTTGATTTTTTTCCCAGAAATTATTGTATTGGGGGCTCGAGTAGAGCGAGCTAATGGAGATGAAGAATATTTATGTGCATATTTTAATGTCAATTTATTGATCAAGTGGAATAGTAGTTCGCGTTTGGGATTCCTGATAAGACTTGTACGTTGGTTTCTCCTCGAGTAATATTAAGAAGTTTTCTTCTAGAATAGAACAAGTCCGCAGTGGGCACAACAACAATGAAGGTCATACATAGGTTCACCCAGAACAGCGGGAAATTGAATACTTGTACATCAGTCTCAAAATTTCTTGTAAAGAAAACCTCAGCAACAAACGACATCCTCCCAATTCTCAGAAGAATGACCTAAGTAAAGTTGAGCACAATTGAGTCAATATCTTTTATAGAGCAACATTTTAGATGAACTTTCTGCTGAAACTATTTTTTAGAACCCTTAGCATGTTTTGTCTTGGAAAGTCAACTGAAGCTTTACATCAGTTTCTTAGTTGGTTGTAAGAAAGTATGGAAGGGATCCGAGGGGGGATAGAAAAGAGCTTGGAAAGTTTCACCCTTTTCAGAGAGAGAGAGAGAAAGCAAACTTCCGTAACGATTTAGAATGAATGTTCGTAATTATATTTAAAACACCACATCTTTACGCCAAAACTAAAACTTCAAAAACCTTTTTTCTCCCTCCCTCCCTCCCTCTCTCTCTCTCTCTCTCTCTCTCTCTCCTTCTTTCTTCCTTCCTCTCCCTCCCCATTTCGTATCTCCTTCTTCTTATGTTTAGACCTCGTCTTTATCCTGTCTTCTCATACTCTTTTTCCTAGTATTTTTCCTTTGGTTTCCTGTTCCCTTCTTACTCGGTCTTTGTGTCCATTCTGCCCCTCTCCTTTTCACTCAGCTCTTGGTTTTCAACTTTTCTATGGTTTTCCTCCCCTCTTCTTTATACAGTGTAGTGTTTTATTTTGTAGCGGAGTATTACCGTATTTTGCAGAATCTGTCATTTGTCTTTTATTCCATGGTATCTTGGTTATAAAGTTATAATTGTCTACTTTGTATGTACTTGACTAAAAAAGACTGTACATATATTTTCTGACGTACGTTTTTACAATCTTGAAGTTTACGATCTAATAGTGGGTCCACTCTATGGACTGTTGATTTTGGCTTAGCTTGGCTTATCAACAAGTAATTAGCACAAGCATGCAGAAGCGTCTTAATACTGGATAATAAGGCGCTTTTGCCCTCCTTTCCTCAAATGACTTCAATGGTACGTCAAAAGACCTTTGTTTTTGTTCAACAAATTTTAGCATTAACGACAATACGTCCACGAAAAACTTCTTTGAACTTTTGGTTCGTTGACGTACGAAATGCCTTTTCCTTTTTCCGTGTAACAACTTTGTTTTCCACCTATTAAATGACTAGACAGAAAAGTCTCCCAAGGTTATCCCATCCCTATCCTTCTCCTAAAAGGTACTTCTTGGTAAACGTATCTAATAAAATAATACTTACTTTACCTACTTACTAAAAATTTGGATTAAAATCACTAGTACGCTGGATCTAGTTCAAACGTATCAGACGTACGAGATTTTGAGACTATTTGTATGTTTAAAATAAAATTATTGTGACCCAATAAAAGTAATAAAACTTCTTTTTATTTTAAAAAAACAAATGAATCCCATGATTTTTTTTATTCAGTGCATGAGTGCACTGAGTACACCCCGAAACGGTCTCAAACGGTTACTCACCTAGATACCAATCGGTCACAACGTTGCCTTAGTGGTCTGTTGGGAACTGATGTATTGAACGTGCTATAGCCACTGGCTTTGTTATAACTTGTGCTGTGGAAATAAAAATAACATTGTTAACAATAATATTGAGCTTACTAGGAAGTGTAATATGCTTCCTAGTAAGCTCAACATAAGCACTCCTTATCATATCTAACATTGTTACACTTTCCCCATCTCTACTCCTACCTTTATACCATCTCACGGGGGGGGTGAATACCTGCGGCCCGCCAATGTTCAACAAATATCAAAAATGGCCCTCTATACATTTTGAGTTTGACATGCCTGCTTTATACCATCTCAAATCATTACAATGAAAATTTTCCAGAGATAAACTTGCGTTGTCCTCCAAGTTTATATTCGCAGAAGTGCCAAGATAAACTTTTGACTTTTGAACGGGGGAAGTAAATGTCAGCATATATAAAATGTACTTTTTTACTCTTTTTTATTTTCACATATGTACTCGTATACCTATGTACCATTTCTAGGTATGTACCTACGAACGAGTAGAATTTCTCATTCTTTTTCTCTTCAGAACCACTCCAGATTCTAATGTACAGTGGGTACTAATATATTATGTGCTCAACTTTATGTAAAAGTTTATGTACGTTGCTATAATTTGTAGACGTACTTATGTATACACATATGTAGGTAGTAATGTACAGTGGGTACTAATATATTATGTGCTCAACTTTATGTAAAAGTTTATGTATGTTGCTATAATTTGTAGACGTACTTATGTAGGTATACACATATAATGTACAGTGGGTACTAATATATTATGTGCTCAACTTTATGTAAAAGTTTATGTATGTTGCTATAATTTGTAGACGTACTTATGTATACACATATGTAGGAATTGTAGGTACTTGGGTACCATAAGCACAAGAGTTCTCGAATACGTGATGGTTCTAGTTGTACTGAGAATTTTTGACTTGGACTCTGCCCTATTTTACAGAATTTAGGTACATCTACTCTACATGTCGACACCAATATCTTGTCATCTCTGAATATTTGAAATGCTAACTACTTGGAATACGTGATGGTTCTAGTTGTACTGAGAATTTTTGACTTGGACTCTGCCCTATTTTACAGAATTTAGGTACGTCTACTCTACATGTCGACACCAATATCTTGTCATCTCTGAATATTTGAAATGCTAACTACTTGTCGATCGATATTGCCCGTGACTTTCAGTCGATCGAAATAGTGTGGAAGCTGCTTATTAGACGACCAGATTTGACCATTTTCCAAACTGCCTCCCAAAAAATAAAGGAAACAGTCTGAAGTACCTCTAGCTTTCTCCTATTCTTCTCTTTTCAATTGTGAGACGATAAGACCTCTATCTCAAGGTGCCTCCACAATTTTAGAGAATATGCTAGGAAGAAATAAAAGGGAATGAAGGATTTTTTATGTACATATTTTACCCGTTTGAATTGGGCGATTAACCCTTCATTGTTCTACGCTGTATTATAATATGTATGTATTTCTTGACCACAAAAAGTTGTTTTTTGAGGAGTCAAACTCATTGTAATATTATAACTTTCATTTCCCGCCTTCATTGTTCTACGCTGTATAATATGTATGTATTTCTTGACCACAAAAAGTTGTTTTTTGAGGAGTCAAACTCATTGTAATATTATAGCAGTGCAATAGTCCTAAACTAAAATGGACGCGGCACATTAGGGATCAGGAAGAGACCGCCTTAACATAATAATAATATAACTTTCATTTCCTGTCTTAGCTTTAAACTCTTTAAAGTTCATGACGAAATCTCTCTACAATGAATACTCGATATAACGAACAAATCAGGCTCTCCCTTGAATTTTGTTTTATCGATATTCTACTGTATTTCGTCTCTTATTTATTACATCCTGAAAATGCCCCTGTTTTCTGCACCTAACGAGAGCTTCTAAGTAGCTGTTCTAGACATACCTATATGTATATGTTGTATCATTCTAATTACAGTTCATGTACAAAATATGCAAGTTTAATCTCAATTTTCAGTACCTACACACTAGCACACTACACAAGCTGTTTTATCGATATTCTACTGTATTTCGTCTCTTATTTATTACATCCTGAAAATGCCCCTGTTTTCTGCACCTAACGAGAGCTTCTAAATAGCTGTTCTAGACGTACCTATGTATATGTTGTATCATTCTAATTACAGTTCATGTACAAAATATGCAAGTTTAATCTCAATTTTCAGTACACACTAGCACACTACACAAGCATCTTCTTCTCCCCCGTATCACTACAATTTTATTGGGAATAAAGGGAGAACGGGCTCTAGTCTTGATTTTAAATCATTACGTGAAAGTAAAATCAAAAAATCAAATCAAGAATGATAATAAACTGAATATTAAACAAATTAGGTAGGTACATAGGTACTGATTTTCTCTAATCACGATCGAATAAACTACGGGCTAAAAAATTCCCGGAGGGACGGACCCAGCTTGTTTAACTTTTCTGCCAGTGAAACATTGTGCATTTTCACGTGAAAGGTAAGAGGAAAAGAGAAGTTAAGGATCAGATGGAAAGAGCAGAGGGGAAGGAAAAAAGTTTGTTATATTGCCTGGTTTTATTACTTACATATATCATACGGGGTGATGTGAAAGATTTATGTTAGACCACTTTATTTACTACACAAGGTAGGTACTTTAGTCAAGAGAGGCTTATGCTTTTACAATGACTTTGTATTGTGAACGATATTTTATACGTACTTACTAATTATATTGCCTGGTTTTATTACTTACATATATCATACGGGGTGATGTGAAAGATTTATGTTGGACCACTTTATTTGCTACACAAGGTAGGTGCTTTAGTCAAGAGAGGCTTATGCTTTTACAATGACTTTGTATTGTGAACGATATTTTATACGTACTTACTTACGAACCAACTATGAACTTACCATGTACAATAATAGACTTTGTTCTAATAACTACCTAGTCTCCGTGTAGAAGCAGACTGAGTTTTCCTTCCGAGTCTGCAGAGGGTCTGAGCAGTATTATTATGAATGCTGAAGATGAAGAAATGAAGTCACGTTTCGTCTGTCGTTTTTGTCTCATCAGCCTCTTTCCTACACGACAGTATTTCAATTCCCTAATCTCATTTCGTTATGACAATTGACATCGGATCAGCATTCAACTCTGCTGCTCCGTCGTGTTTTGTTTTCTCTGCCTTCAGCAGTTTTCTGAATTTACCATTTTTATGTTATATTGCCTGGTTTTATTACTTACATATATCATACGGGGTGATGTGAAAGATTTATGTTGGACCACTTTATTTGCTACACAAGGTACTTTAGTCAAGAGAGGCTTTTGCTTTTACAATGACTTTGTATTGTGAACGATATTTTATACGTACTTACTTACGAACCAACTATGAACTTACCATTTACAATAATAGACTTTGTTCTAATAACTATAATGATGAGGGAAATGCCTATATCGACGTTTTGGCAAGAGCGGCACTCATTTTGACAGTTGTAGTATGCAGATATATGTGTGTAATGTTTATAATCTATGCATGTGTACAGCATGCACTATGCTCTCGTGTGCATTCTCAGTTGTGATCTATTTCACCGAACAGCTGCCTCGTAATTTATCGTTTTTCGCTTCTTACAATAATAAGGTTAATGGGACTCAGGTGTACGCCCGAGAACGAATAAAAACTATTTAATTGCAATGGACTTGGCAAATATTTGGCATATTCATAGGCCAGAGCTATTCACGTTAGGTATTGGTGCGTCTTATTGCTGCGAGCTATACGGGTAGGAGATTGGGCTGTGCTGCCCATGGTGGGTTTTATGAAATGAGAACTTACTGGTCCTCTACAATTTAGTGTGTATGAGAGCAATATCTAATTTCTGAGACGTGTCTGTACGATTTAGTTTACGAGGGAAAGAAGGTAGGGCGCCAAAAACTGTAGCCTTAAAGCGTCGATTTGGAACGGCAGTAAAGATTTTTTATAGATTTTTACTGATGGGTCTCAGCGCTTAGTTTGCCAGATAAAAACTCTAAGCTTTTAAAGTGAACGGCAGTAAAGATTTTTTATAGATTTTTACTGATGGGTCTCAGCGCTTAGTTTGCCAGATAAAAACTCTAAGCTTTTAAAGTTTTATCTGTAACAAACTATGTAGATATATATAGGCATTACCCCATACGAACATGTTGAAACCCCAAACCAAAAGAGGGGATAATAAATACCCTCAAGGTTCTTATGGATGATCAAAAATATATACAACTAATCATTTTCAGGGCTATGAAATTCAATTTACTTCCCCCCTACCTCTCTTCCGGCCTCCCACTACCTCCCTTATTTTAGCCCTCTAACCCCTAACCCCTCCGTAATTTACTAGACTGACCTTTCAGCTTATTACATTATATAGAAAAAAAGTTTAAAAAAAGGGGAAGTTATTGACCACTCACACACCTTTCTCGTGTGTAACTCGCTAGAATGATTTACAGGCCACGCAACATGCCTAGCATTATTCATGGGCATAGGTTTGGGAAATTTGGTTTTGTTTTATCGACCATCTGTTCATTTTGAAGCACGGGACTGCAGAAACTTTTGCTAATGTGTGCCCAGTTTTTGTTAACCTAGATTCTAAATACTAATATTGCCTGATGTATTTGTAAAAGAACAAGTGCTAAATAATAATGGTTAAAAAAAAATCATGGTTAAAGTAACCTAGCCGAACACAAAAAGCCCACTCCGAGGCTTAGGTGTAGGGGCAAACAGCCCTAAAGGATGGGTTAAGTTTCTACGAATCTACGAACCTAGTAGTTTCCGAAGTTGGGTGGAATACGTGATGGTTCTAGTTGTACTGAGAATTTTTGACTTGGACTCTGCCCTATTTTACAGAATTTAGGTACGTCTACTCTACATGTTGACACCAATATCTTGTCATCTCTGAATATTTGAAATGCTAACTACTTATCGATCGATATTGCTCGTGACTTTCAGTCGATCGAAATAGTGTGGAAGCTGCTTAATAGACGACCAGATTTGACCATTTTCCAAACTGCCTCCCAAAAAATAAAGGAAACAGTCCGAAGTACTTTTTTTTCCTCTTCTCCTTTTTCGAAATCCTATCTCAGTTTCAAAAAAGGTATAAAGCATTTTCTTCTTTATCTTTTGGAAACCTAGCTACATGAATCTTTAGATTCTTTAGACATACCTACATTTTCCGGAATCAAAAGTGACTGTAGACATTTTTCTTCTTTTTCCTCCTCCTCCTCCTCCTCCTCTTTTTTCAGTAGGGAAAAC
Organism: Diaphorina citri; assembly: GCF_000475195.1. Lineage (NCBI taxonomy): Eukaryota > Metazoa > Arthropoda > Insecta > Hemiptera > Psyllidae > Diaphorina > Diaphorina citri. The sequence goes on along the minus strand of NW_007379732.1, from coordinate 24,973 downwards.
ATTTTCTCTTTCTCTCTCTCTCTCTCTCTCTCTCTCTCTCTCTCTCTTTGAGAAGAGAGGCGCTATCTCTTTGGAGTTTGGAGCTTTGTCCTGGACTTAAATTATTGAAAAAGGTAGATTTGGGGAAAACATAAAGGTTATAAAAAAGGGAAGAAAAACGTTAAGGCTCCCCAATATTGCCCCTTTAAATTACATTACACCGGTACCTCCCTCTCCCTTTTCCTTCTCATAGACTTCTTCTCTGTCTTATATCATTCACATTTACCATGCAAGTATACAGTTGTAAGGCAGGCAGAGGAAGAAAAATAAAAACGGATATAAATAAATAATCGAATGACGAAACTCACATGAGGCGGGATCAAATTGAAGTGGAGGGGAGGAAAAACATAAGATATGGGGGTGAAATAGCGCCCCCGGGGGTGACATGAAAAAGCTTCTTGTTAGTTCGGTCAGCGGCCGATTTTTTTTTTTTATTTTTTTTTTAAGAAATAAAAAAAAAAAATCATGGTTAAAGTAACCTAGCCGAACACAAAAAGCCCACTCCGAGGCTTAGGTGTAGGGGCAAACAGCCCTAAAGGATGTGTTGAGTTTCTACGAATCTACGAACCTAGTAGTTTCCGAAGTTGGGTTGTAGAAAACGCTTGATTCAGGTGTGAACATTTATGACCGTCCCAGTTTTATTTTAAAGCAAGTTTAACCGCTAGGTTAATTTTATAGTGAAAGTGAGGAACTTTCAGGAAGAACTTTTTCGAAAGTTTTCCCACATGGATCTTAATATTCTCTTCCTGACTTTACTTCAAGAACAGAAAGCTAAAGCGGCGTTTCACCTTTCATTTATTCATTCATGTAGCTACATTAACACAATGATGAGTGTGATGTTTATAACTCTGTAAAATAATAATAGGTACCATATTCATGGAATCAGACTGATTTAGGTACAGAAATGATCATAGTCTTGAATTTTGTAAAACATATGTAGGTAAGTATAAAACGTAGGTACATATTAGGTACTACTCTACTGACGCAATATGCAATACTGAGAAAGAAAACATAGAACCTACAACGAAAAGAAGAAACAAGAATGGTATTTCATTTACATTTCCCAAATTAAAATTCACAATAAATTGTACATTTCGCCAAAAACAACACCAGGCAAGCACCGGCATAGCAAGAGGGGGAAGGAAAAAACCCAAGATATCTAATTAAAAATACATTATAAAGCTGGAGAGAACAATATATTACAAAAGAAAGAGAAAAGAAAATTAAGGAAAAACCTAATGAAAATTCAAGAAAAATAACATTGGGGGAAAACTGGAGCCATTGTACGAGGAGTATAGGGGGAATGTTTGGAACGTTCAGGTGAAGGAAGGTACATAATAAAAACAAATGACCTGGTAATATTTCTAAAGCCCCCTCCACACAGAAACCTACCCCCATCATCAACGGCATCACCTTCTGACCCTCTCTTGCCCTCAGTAGCCTCCACTTTATCTTGTTACAAGTCCCCGTTAATATCATTGCAAGTCAATTTACTTGATAAGGGGGGGAAAGAGGGTTTTTTGCTCTCCTGTTTTAGCCTCTAATGAAAAATAATCTCCAAAGTATTGCACTACTTGCACTGAATTCTTAATAATGGAATTTCGATGAAATTCTTCCTAACGAAAAAAAAAACTTTAGTTTTTCCCTCCTCTTGGTGTTCTTACCACTTACACAACTCGTGTTCCATATGTTATACCTATACACTCGTACATGTAGTGCAATTAATCAATCATCATTTCATTACCGTTGGATGCTCCATATTTTTGGAGTGTTACCTTGATTATTTTCCAAGCATTTTAATACCTACTTTATATTCACGTGACATCATTTACGTAAATCCACTGTCTGGATGTTATAAGCCACTTGAGACATTTCTGGCCCAATACTATGTCAGTGTATCACCTTATAAAAATGATTAAATCAAGCCATTACCGTCGTACAAGACATTATAAATCGAGAAAATATCCCCAAACAACAAAATTTTGCTGCAGATTTTGTGTTCTTGTTTTTATCTCCATCGTAATAATTTCCGTCATTTGGTGTAATGCACGTGGATTATTTATAACGGAATAAAAAAAAAAATTAACTAATACACCTACGTTATTTATGTTGTGCATTCTTCTTTCTACTAATACCACATAAACCATTCCAAGCTCGCAGAAATTATTATTGTGGATATGAACTATTCGTGGAATCTTTGTTGTTTAATATTAGGAGTTATGGACCTACTCTTACTACCTCTCTATCAGTACAAAAGGTCATTCGTAACTTCATAATTTCCTATAGGGCTTCTAAGCAAGTATACTGAATGTCTGTATGGTACTTTTAGAACATGGAATTTTAGAGGAAATAAAATTTGTTGGAATAACAAGTAGGTAACCCGACTGAAATTTCTACACTACAGTCTACAGCTGCAAGGAAAGGCAAAGCCTGTTTAACCTCGAACCTCAGATACAAATACATAAAGAACATTACAATAGGGGAAAGAGGGTTAGTCTGGGGTACATATAGTGGGGGAGACGTGGGAAAGATAATAAATTTAGGAAAATTTCATACCCACTTCTTTGTGCTCCCTACACTTTCACAACATAAGCGGAGGTATTATCCTGCAAAACGTTTGTACGTAATCTATTTTATTCCATGTGGTAGAATGGTTGATCCTACACTTTCACAACATAAGCGGAGGTATTATCCTGCAAAACGTTTGTACGTAATCTATTTTATTCCATGTGGTAGAATGGTTGATAATTCTGGAGAAGCACTTGTGTAGGTACCGCAGGATTAACAAAAGATTAAACCCAATTCTTTTCTCCATCCCCAGTTAGGAAGATCAATACACAAATATTATAAAACACGGTGCAGCTTTTATGAAAAAGCTAAGAGCTTTTTTCAATGCAAGTTTTAGCGAAGTATAAAAGATTTATTTTTTTAATATGGATATAATACAGAGCATGAATTCCTTGCTGTGTGCTATAAGTACATGATAGATTTTCTCCTTCATATTGCCACTGACAGGGTGAGATAGCATCTATATCCTCTCCAACGGGGAAAAAAGGTTTTGACAGCTCAATATTAGAAAGAAAGAAGGTTCGGTTTGGGGATTTGAAAAAAAAGGACTGTTTGAAAACTGAGAGTTGAAAAAAAAGAAGTATGAATTAGGAATGAAATTTTAGGCAAAAATCTCTTCATGTTGTTTTTCTTTTCTACCCTGGGCTCTTCTTAGCTAGATATTTTACAACAAGGCTGTTCACACCCACCCAGTATAATTTAACACTTTTCTCTGACACGTTCTAGAGTGGAAAATATAGGGCACCCTAAGATTCTATTCAATAAGGTGTGAACTTTGATGAATTCAGATTATTTAGAAACATTTTTCCCCTAACAAAACTGCTCCTTATGAAAGTTTTTAAGTGAGAGATTACATCAGGCTCTAGACGGGAGGTATTTTAGATAATATTTTTTATCGTTGATGTTCATCGAAAATCGTAATCTTTATGTCAATATACGACTGCTCCTTATGAAAGTTTTTAAGTGAGAGATTACATCAGGCTCTAGACGGGAGGTATTTTAGATAATATTTTTTATCGTTGATGTTTATCGAAAATCGTAATCTTTATGTCAATGTACGCAAATATAATTTAATCTCTTGCTTTGTGCTCGCCTTCGTAATAATGTTACGTTGTTTTGGAATGCTAATTTTCTTTTATATGCATAATTTTTTCCCCTACATCATCATCATCCTTGGAAAATATAACACAAACAAAGTTTTCCTGAGCAATTTTCAATCTCGTGTGAAGGAAAGCACATACGGGCGTACAACATATGTGTTTTGAAATTGAATTTCCCTCAGAATTTTCCATGCTGACAACAACAACACTATTTTTCTTCCTTTCTTGTTCATGTGACTGACGTGAGAGGGAGAAGCTAATGTCTCCAAGCTCAAGTTCCTTTTAGCCAAAGTTTTCTTGCCTTTTTTTTAAGGCAAACTTTTTTCTATTGAATGCCTACAAGTTTTTTTTTATGTATGAAGTATAGTTTGACGTTTTTATTTTCATACTATAGATATAGACGCTTTTCCTGTCCCTCCATCAATCTTTGTCCTCAAGATCAAGGTGTACCTCACAGTTCTATTACATATATACTTGTATTAAGCGTCTAAATTTCTAAAATAACTAAATTTACATTATTTTCTTTCCCAACTTCTTCTACTAAACTCGTATACACCAGACAGACAACGTTTCACCTTTCCACAGGAAGGGTTTAGTCTTTAGTCTTTCTTCAAGAGAATATACAACGTTTTAATTTACCCAACTTCGGAGGAAAAAAAAACAATATAAATAAAAGTTAGAGAGTGTGTGTAAGACGGAGAGATGGAGGTAAGTGTACGAGAGAGTAGGGGAAAGAGGAGGAGAGAATGATAATGGAAAGGAAGGGAGGGGGAAGGTTGGCTGGGAAAACCACTGTATTAGATTATTTAAAAACTTTTATGACTCTTCCACTTCCCGAGGTTCGTCGCAAAGGAGTGGCAATCTGAAATCTCCGAGTAGCGCTGTCAAACTTTCTTGACTTGGCGGGCGGGCAGACCGCTACCGCGCTCCTTAATAATGTAAATGATGAGTGTTTGTGTTGAAGCTAACACCGAGGCCGGATGGCATCAGCCTCTCACGCTCCGACCGTCCAGCTGACAGGCCTTGGTATCTTAAACAGTTGGAACGTGTGTGCCGGAAGAAGCCTCCAACCTGGGTCTATTAGAGTGTCTGAAAGATTTAGGTTTGCAGCTCTTCCCGCTACAATATTCCGACTGGGTCTGTCAGACGGTTTGAGCGTGAGTGTCTGGCATAAGAGAGCCTCTCCACAGTAATTTTGGGTATCACAACATTACCAAGTGTTTCCTTTGCAATTTATTCCTTTCCAATCAACCTTTTACACTGACAATGCCGCAGACGGTAGCTTTTCAAACTAGCTGCACACAGTGGTCCTCAGCTGGCTGAGTCCAGCGCAAACCAGGCAGTAACTTGTGATAGGTGTGGGTTACTCTGCCAGGTACACATCACGCTCAACGGTGCTTAGCTTGAGTGTTTTGTGGTAGGAACTTTCCCAGAACCACCTGTATGACGGCACCCAACACGTAAATTGACGTGGCCGGGAGGCGACGACGCTTTTCACTTTCCACTTTCCCGAGTTCAGAGAGCGGAGAAGGAGATAAAGTAAAGGGGGAGAGAGAAAGATGAGAGGTGGATGGGAGAAAGAGAGAATGGGATGGAGAAAGAACTGAGGGAGAGGAGAGATTAGATAGGGAGAAAGGGAGAGAGGGAGAGAGTTTTCTCGTAATAATATCAAACTCCACGCATTGTGTATATTTGCCATGTGTGTGTACCCCGTACCTGTATACCTCGTACTTCACATCTCTTACCTCCATACCCCGTACCTCACATGCCTTACCCCCGGTACCCCATAGGGAGAAAGGGAGAGAGGGAGAGAGTTTTCTCGTAATAATATCAAACTCCACGCATTGTGTATATTTGCCATGTGTGTGTACCCCACTGTACCCCGTACCTGTATACCTCCTACTTCACATCTCTTACCCCTGTACCCCGTACCTCACATGCCTTACCCCCGGTACAAAAACCTCATATGGTCCTACTCTTTACATAAGATGTAGGTACAGCATAGGATTTACATGAGGGATCAAATGTGAATAAAAATATAATAAAAAATCAGTATCAAAGGGTTCCAAAGAAGATAGCCTGTCATTATGCTAGATAGAGAGGATCTTGAATTTTTAGCTAACTGTTGAGACAATGTGCTAAGTCTTCTCCTAACGACCTAACCCATTTCCAATACATATTCCTATTTCTCTTCATGCTAGCGAATCCGTGTTTCTGTTTAATATTTGCAACATTATTTCTTCAAATATATATGTATAAAAAAAAAATCCGGTACAAAGTACGGTTACGTATGTTTTTTTCATATCTTGGCAATAAATAACTCAGAACGTAAAATGTCACGACTTTCGAGTTTATTATTATTCTTCCAGCGGCATCGGCATCAGGAGGATGTCGCTGAAATTTGTTCCCTTTTTTTTCAGCATAGACAGTTTTAGGATCATCTGAAGGTGATTACAACTTACAACGAATTACAGACATGATCACCTAGGGTTAAGGACAATCCAGAGGCAGACCTAGATGAAATTACTTTCAAGCTCAACCTGCCAAGAATGGAAGCTATTAGAAACAGGGACATTTGGCTACAACGACAAGGCGTTGCCTTTAAGAATTAAGAAGATAATGAGGGACAAAAATATAATACCATTGCCTTGTGAAAATAAAATAAATTTTGCGAAAGCAACAAGCTTTCCAGCTCTGTTGGAGTAGCAAGGTGCTGCTACCTACCTGAAGAAAGGTAGATGGGCACACCAGAAGGGAGTCCTGTAGGAAGGAAAGCGTGGGGCAGATGGCCACAAAAAGGGAGGGAGAGCTCACATTCATCATAATTATTGTTTAAGATAACGGAACTTTTCTTTAGTCTTCATTTTTATCTTCTTGTAAAATGTCACGACTTTCGAGTTTATTATTATTCTTCCAGCGGCATCGGCATCAGGAGGATGTCGCTGAAATTTGTTCCCTGGAATTTTATGCTACGTTTTCAGTTTTTCATAGTCTCTTGCTACAGAATAAGTGACCCAAATAACATCATTGACGACTTCCAACAGGTAATATTTACATTCAAGCATTTATTGCAATAGTCGATGAACATAACAAGAAACAGGCACCAGAATAATACCAGGGACTTTACCACCATTCTTACCCTTATACCAGTACAATAAGGCTTATAAATTCCGGGTGGTTGGTGGTACTGACAATGGGAGATTTTGAAAATTTCGTAACTCAGATTTGAGGTTTGTACGTTTGTGAAGAAGAGAAAGAATCTAAAGACCCCTTAATTTATTTCTATACATAGGACTATTACCTATATTCAAATTCTCAAGATGGGCTTTTCGAATTTAATTTAGTAAAATCACTTCTACTCCATCTCCAGCCAGTAGATAAAGTAGGTACTTATGTAAGAAATGTACTCATTCTCAAGAGCAATCTCGCGCATACCTACTTCACTATACAACATCTTGTACCTACTACCTACTTTAGTAAGGAAAATAAGAAACTACGGACACAATGCAATTGCTCTTGAGTATAATGTTGTATAGAGAACACAATGTAGGCTACAGTACCTATAAATCTCCGTACACAGCTACATTGGGGATTATTAATGTGGTACTTTGCTACAATATGGTACACAAAGTAACTATACAACATCTTGTACCTACTACCTACTTTAGTAAGGAAAATAAGAAACTACGGACACAATGCAATTGCTCTTGAGTATAATGTTCGAGTCAGTACATTGTATAGAAAACACAATGTAGGCTACAATATAAATCTCCGTACACAGCTACATTGGGGATTATTAATGTGGTACTTTGCTACAATATGGTACACAAAGTATATGTAGGATGGGCTACAATATAAATCTCCGTACACAGCTACATTGGGGATTATTAATGTGGTACTTTGCTACAATATGGTACACAAAGTATATGTAGGTACCTACTTACTACAGGGGGTGGATGGGGTCTCAAGTCTTTGAAAGAAAGCACGAGCTTCATGTCTTAGCAACAAAACATCTTTATGAAAATGACAATTTTCTTTTAATAAATTATGAAATTTTGAAAAAGATTTTTTCTCTTTCTTTTATGAGAAAATTACGTTCGTTCCTTGAAGAGAAAGACGAACTGAACTGTTCTTTAAGAAGCAGAAAGTTCTCTAAAAGTAGACAGGAGAATGGATTCTAGTCATTCTAGAGATCTCTTGGACAGCCTTTTGAATATGGCTACAAGCCTAGCTTACCTTTGTACCTACACTTTCACAACATAAGCGGAGGTATTATCCTGCAAAACGTTTGTACGTAATCTATTTTATTCCATGTGGTAGAATGGTTGATAATTCTGGAGAAGCACTTGTGTAGGTACCGCAGGATTAACAAAAGATTAAACCCAATTCTTTTCTCCATCCCCAGTTAGGAAGATCAATACACAAATATTATAAAACACGGTGCAGCTTTTATGAAAAAGCTAAGAGCTTTTTTCAATGCAAGTTTTAGCGAAGTATAAAAGATTTATTTTTTTAATATGGATATAATACAGAGCATGAATTCCTTGCTGTGTGCTATAAGTACATGATAGATTTTCTCCTTCATATTGCCACTGACAGGGTGAGATAGCATCTATATCCTCTCCAACGGGGAAAAAAGGTTTTGACAGCTCAATATTAGAAAGAAAGAAGGTTCGGTTTGGGGATTTGAAAAAAAGGACTGTTTGAAAACTGAGAGTTGAAAAAAAGAAGTATGAATTAGGAATGAAATTTTAGGTTGTCAAACTAAAAACATAAACGAAACTCAAATATTAGGGGAGCGAGGAAAAGTTTTCTCTCCCGCAGTCTCTGTACTCTGTGTATTTCTTATGGAGATTTTAGCGATGAAAAATTGATCATACCTATCTCAGGATCGGTTTAGATTTTCGCAAAATCCTTTCTTATTGCACACCTAGACCATAAAAGGAATATTCCTACCAAATTTCAGCTTTCTAGGTGTTGTGGTTCTCGAGATAGAGCGATCAGTGTGTGAACTATGAAATGTGAATGAGTGAATGGATCTTGTTCTTATAATATAAGGATGTTCATCGAAAATCGTAATCTTTATGTCAATATACGCAAATATAATTTAATCTCTTGTTATATTATTATTCTCTGTAGCATTTGTATATTTCTGTTACTTTCAGTGATTTTTTTTTTCCTCCGTTATGTGAAGAGCAAAAAGCTTTGGATTATCTGAAGACTTACCTACGTTTTACATATTTCTAGTAGGTACTTATACCTACCTACTTACGAATCGAATAAATACGTTCTTTGTTTACATAAGTACCTGCTTAGTTTAAAAGGACTTGATCTTTATGCTTTTCATATGCCTGGAGACAATAAACTGCATGCAAAAAGGTTCAAGTATCTACCTAGAATCTAGATGTTATTATACTTATGTAGGTATTTCTTCGTCGTATTTTCCTGTAATACTACACAAACACTATACCTACGTAGTTTCATAGCAAATCAAAATTATCAAGTAATTATTGTAGGAATAGTTTACCACCTCAAATTTAGGTAATTCTGTTCTTCGTCGTATTTTCCTGTAATACTACACAAACACTATACCTACGTAGTTTCATAGCAAATCAAAATTATCAAGTAATTATTGTAGAAATAGTTTACCACCTCAAATTTAGGTAATTCTACTATTGATGGTTTTTCTCATAAGTATGTACAGTTTTGCCCAATTGGACGTGCTTTTTCCCCATTAGCCTGAATGGTTATAAAATTCAATGTTGTAAAAATGGAATGGAAATAATGTACTGAAAATGATATTACATCGGAACTTGAATAAAATTTGATTTAATGCTGACAAATGTAAGTGGTTCCATCCGTGATTGCAACACATTACAAAATGTGTTAATGGCTCACCAGTGAGCTATTACAATTAAAAACATGTGCTGACAAATGTAAGTGGTTCCATCCGTGATTGCAACACATTACAAAATGTGTTAATGGCTCACCAGTGAGCTATTACAATTAAAAATATTGCTACTATGCACTAACACATTAACTTCATTATTAATATTGTTAATATTGCAGTTTATTACAGACCAACATTATAAAACTTTTTATTAATCCTTTATTTTTAGGAAAGAAGACATTATGGTTATTGTTTTTTGTAAACCCTGACACAAAAGGAGGGTGGATGTCAATCAGTAAAAACCCCAACCATACCATTCTGGGAGGGTCATCCTCTTCAGTGACAAAGTCTTTAGTGACACAGAAATCATCTGATGGTAGGAGATAAAGTAGAGCTATTGCTCTAACTTAACTTTCAAACTACTTTCCGACATAATTGAGATTTGTGGAATGAATGATATGAAGTAGGACAAAAGAAAAGAGAGCATCGCTAATTATAATGGTAGTGTACAAGTTGGGATGCTTTCAACAACTTCAACCATGAGGAGGGTTCGAACTTGCGATGTTTTTTTACGAGGCTCTTTTCCTCCCTCTTCTCATAACATTTTAATAGCTTCACACTCTTAAAAAACTTTTCGTTTGAGGGTGATTTTGATGGGCAAGAGGAAACGGGAAGGAAAGGGTGGGGGGAGTTTGAAGATGTTATTGTGGGAGTGACGGTGTTATATTGTTCGGGATGTCAACATCTCTTGCCTTCTTATTTAATTTTTAATTGCTTTTGCCTTGCCTTCTTTCGTATTAAAAGCGTGAAAGATTTTGGGGGCTTTCTTTTTATAGAAGAAAATTTGATGTTGATTTTTTTTTTTTTTTTTGGTCTAACTTGAAACTCACAATAATTAGCACACTTCACACCCAGCAACCTTTTTTGCGATCAATAATTGTTCTGGTGTCACAGAAATTCTAGGAAATGCTGCGGAAAACAAAATTCTAGGAAAAGGCGAGAAGACGAGTAAAAAGTAAGAAAACCATCATCTTGGGTAAAGTTTGAAGGAGTTGTGCGGAGAAATTGTTTCGCCGTGAAAAGTGAAGCAACACAGAGAAGATGAAGAAAAGTTTCAGGACAGGAGCTGCGGTCTGTAGAGAGGTGAAGTGCGGTACGGCAGGCGGGCGGCAAATTTATTTCCTCCCAGACAGATGTGGTTTATACATTTGCCCAAGCCGAATAATTTCTCACATACTTGAGGCGAGAGAGAAAAGTCGGAAAGAGGAGTGCGTGAGAGAAGCCAAAAGAGACTGAGTGAAGCGGAAAATTTCCACCCAAAAAGATGGAATAATGTGGCTCTTCGAGGAACTAATTTATTTCCTCCCAGACAGATGTGGTTTATACATTTGCCCAAGCCGAATAATTTCTCACATACTTGAGGCGAGAGAGAAAAGTCGGGAAGAGGAGTGCGTAAGAGAGGCCAAAAGAGACTGAGTGAAGCGGAAAATTTCCACCCAAAAAGACGGAATAATGTGGCATAAAGATTTCGAGGAACTTTGTCGTATGTTACCTACAAATTGAAATGGAATTTTATGCTACGTTTTCAGTTTTTCATAGTCTCTTGCTACAGAATAAGTGACCCAAATAACATCATTGACGACTTCCAACAGGGAATATTTACATTCAAGCATTTATTGCAATAGTCGATGAACATAACAAGAAACAGGCACCAGAATAATACCAGGGACTTTACCACCATTCTTACCCTTATACCAGTACAATAAGGCTTATAAATTCCGGCATAATTTACTTATTCCCTCCCTCCCGTGTGGCCTTACATGTTACAAAGGCCATGTATTTCATATTCCACATAATTTTGTATATCATCTACACAAACCTTTGCCCTCATTAGCATGGAAAAATATGCATACCCATATTCTCTTTGGTTTTTTTTTCTGTGGGATTAAGATATGTTTACTGTGGAGGAAAACAGTGGAAAACATGCTATCAACAGAATGCTATTTTTTTATATACCTATGGAATTATGTGGGAAATATTCATGTAAATGAAATCCCAAATGAGTTGAGGAAAACCTCATAATCATAATTTTATATATCATCTACACAAACCTTTGCCCTCATTAGCATGGAAAAATATGCATACCCATATTCTCTTTGGGTTTTTTTCTGTGGGATTAAGATATGTTTACTGTGGAGGGAGGAAAAGGTCTTCTAAAATAATAGAAAGTAAAAATAAGCAGTGAAAAACATGCTATCAACAGAATGCTATTTTTTTATATATGAAATTATGTGGGAAATATTCATGTAAATGAAATCCCAAATGAGTTGAGAAAAACGTAAAAACCTCATAAATTCCGGCATAATTTACTTATTCCCTCCCTCCCGTGTGGCCTTACATGTTACAAAGGCCATGTATTTCATATTCCACATAATTTTATATATCATCTACACAAACCTTTGCCCTCATTAGCATGGAAAAATATGCATACCCATATTCTCTTTGGGTTTTTTTCTGTGGGATTAAGATATGTTTACTGTGGAGGGAGGAAAAGGTCTTCTAAAATAATAGAAAGTAAAAATAAGCAGTGAAAAACATGCTATCAACAGAATGCTATTTTTTTATATACCTATGGAATTATGTGGGAAATATTCATGTAAATGAAATCCCAAATGAGTTGAGAAAAACGTAAAAACCTCATATGGTCCTACTCTTTACATAAGATGTAGGTACAGCATAGGATTTACATGAGGGATCAAATGTGAATAAAAATATAATAAAGGATCAGTATCAAAGGGTTCCAAAGAAGATAGCCTGTCATTATGCTAGATAGAGAGAAAATTAAAGGATCTTGAATTTTTAGCTAACTGTTGAGACAATGTGCTAAGACTTCTCCTAACGACTAAACGACCTAACCCATTTCCAATACATATTCCTATTTCTCTTCATGCTAGCGAATCCGTGTTTCTGTTTAATATTTGCAACATTATTTCTTCAAATATGTATGTATCAAAGTGTTTTGGCACTAAAAACTGACCATCGAAAATTTGACCCGATTACATTACTTTCCTTCCTATAGGATAAGGAAAGTTTCCAATACATATTCCTATTTCTCTTCATGCTAGCGAATCCGTGTTTCTGTTTAATATTTGCAACATTATTTCTTCAAATATGTATGTGTATTAAAAAAAAAAAGTACAAAAACCATGCGAGAGTAAATTTGTATTCGAGAATATGAACCAAAAATCCATCATATTTGTTCCGACACACCATTATCAACATTGTCAGTTCGAATGTTTATACACTGTATTCGATAACACATTGTTATTTTCCATTTTCTGGTCGGAAGGAGGCTCGTGCTGCGAAAAACCAAGGTGCTATGAATCCTGGCGCCAGAACCCTTTATGAATTATTGGGCTTATTCCACGACCTCTTTTTGGAATGAAAAGTACTTTCAGATGTACCTAGGGTTCTAATGATTTATTTCTGTCTCGTTTCTACTCCTAGATGAACTTTTTGCTTCATTCCTTTTAAAGCTACAAGTTTTCTGTTTCCATATCTGTACAAGTAAAGGTTTGGTCAGATTCTCAATGAATCCTGGCGCCAGAACCCTTTATGAATTATTGGGCTTATTCCACGACCTCTTTTTGGAATGAAAAGTACTTACAGATATACCTAGGGATGAATCCTGGCGCCAGAACCCTTTATGAATTATTGGGCTTATTCCACGACCTCTTTTTGGAATGAAAAGTACTTACAGATATACCTACCTAGGATTCTAATGATTTATTTCTGTCTCGTTTCTACTCCTAGATGAACTTTTTGTTTCATTCCTTTTAAAGCTACAAGTTTTCTGTTTCCATACCTGTACAAGTAAAGGTTTGGTCAGATTCTCTGGGTTGAATTTCTTTCCATCACAAGAGCCGCTTCTGTATATTGTGATGTTGATATCAGAGCCACACCTCCAGAAGTAACGTTTTTCTGATAAGTGATAAGGATTCATATCCTTCCTTTTCTATTTTGTTGCCTCTCGTTTTCCAGCAACACGAACTCTGATAGCATTTTTTTCTGCAACTAGGGTGGGGCCTTGATGTTTGTAAAGAGTTTCTCATAGATTAGTTTTTAATGTTTGTATTGATACCTATCTGTCGTCGTCGTTTTCACGGAGCTACTCACTCTCAAAAGTATTGAAGGTTGTGTACGCTCCCAATAGTGAAGTAATCCTCTTCTCTCCGGGTATGTTGGGAAGGAATTGACTCGTTTTGTTTTAATCCTAAGTTTCAACTTGCTGTGGTCCTACTGTTCATATTTACACATTTTGATTCGGGGAAGTCCTCCTCTGTCTTTTTTGATTTGTTCTGAATGTTAGAACTCTCTTTTTTGTAAAGTTCTCCATTTATTTACGAGATAAAAAAAGGCGCACAACTTGCTATGACACATGATTTTATACTCTTTGTGTTCGTAAACTCTTAAGAGGCATTAGCATTTTGACATGAATTACTTCGCATAACCTAGAGGCATGTTGAATTTTCAAAGTTAAACCTCTACCCCGCTTCCCACACAACTTTACATGTGGAGACAAAGTTTTTAACTTTCGAGATTCTATCGCTCTCAAATCCTGTCCTGGTACCCTCATAACATTGTTGAATTTTCTCATGCTTGTGTGTACTATACGATTTCCATTCTTGCCTTTGAATTTCCTGCCTCTGTGAGAAAGAAATACATATTTTCAAGTAACTTTGTATTATAATGTGGCTGATTTCTGGACAGGTAACCCGTCCGGGACTTCTCGTTCTCTGGCCATTTTAGGGTGCACTCAGTATCGTAATCAATTTCCTGCCTCTGTGAGGAACAAATACATATTTTCAAGTAACTTTGTATTATAATGTGGCTGATTTCTGGACAGGTAACCCGTCCGAGACTTCTCGTTCTCTGGCCATTTTAGGGTGCACTCAGTATCGTAATTACAGTTGAAAAGCTGGTTGAAATCCCATCAAAAATAATAACAAATAAATAACAATAAAAAGCCTGTACATATACATCAGTCCTGTAGAATACAGAACTAATGTGACTAATTCAGGAACATTCAGGAAGACCGTAACCATTTACTTCTTTTACAAGGAAAACAAATAAAACTAGCAAGGAGTTTGCTGACAGTAGGAAGTCATAACCCTCCATGTACTCCCCTCGGAGCACACATCAGAGGAAAATTAAGTAAGGGAAATGGGGAAGTTAATTACTTCAGAACATCATTGTAAGACTTCGCCTGTACATAGTTTCTGTAATTGGGAAGATTTTGATATGATAGAAAGGAGATTGTTTTCCTTTTGAATGCTGCTGTTGATGCTATACATTACAGGGTCCTCAATATAATTATGCTTGTAAAGAGAGGTTATTCGCCCCTTAGAAATCAACAATCAACACATGAACTCAAAACCTTAAAAGGATCGACTAAAATCTAAACGAGGCTATTTTAATGCCATAGCGATGACTAAACCTGTTCAACATTTGCCGATCAGCTTTACTTAGTATTTTTATAGATTGGTAAAACCCGATTGAAAATGCGGACTAGTATCTTGAAATCGATCAAATACCTATAATCCCATTTGTTCGGGTTTTGTCGATCTACAAATGCCGAATATTTCCGGGTGGAAGACCGTTGCACTGTTTATTTTTTGTTATACCCTGAACAAAATTTGATGTTTTTGCCTTGCTCCGATACATTAATTGGAGATTTGAGAGCAAAAAATAATAAGAAGAACGTCAGTTACTTGTACAACAGCTCCCTATTGTGACTTGTAACAAACAACACGGTTCACTTGTATCGATTGATACGAAATGTTAACCCATCCATGCTCGTCCGTTAGCAAGCAGAATGTGTAAAGATATTTTTCGCTCTGGCACATTATACTGATGCTGGACACTCAGAAGTAAAGCAGATGATTTTATGTCCATTTGTAAATAAGTAGAAAGCCAATATGCAAAGCCAAGAAGTGAGGGTATAGCTACTTATACTCGTAAAGTGGTGGAATCTTTCTTAGAGCATTCTAGCCTTGCATGTCTTCACTACTGATAAGTAGAGCTAGAGTGTAGAAGACTTTTTTCTTTCAATGAAGGGTTAATTCGAAGAAAATATACGTGCTTTCCATATAATTGCCTTTGAGCTTTCATAAGCTTTCAATTTTATATACAACAAAAACTCCCAGCAAATTCCATATACAACAAACTCTCCCAGTGCTAAACTTCATTTTGAGAAAATATTTTTAAAAGAAGAAGAAAAAGAATGATGATGAAACAAAAGCAAAGAAAAAAAAAATATCGCTCAGGTTTCACTTTTTTCCTTCTTTTTCGTCTCTCCCTCTCCAAATTTCATAATGTCTCTCCCTCTCGCCCAAAGAGATATAGGTAGGTACACGTAGTCAATATCAAGTTGGAGTTTTGGCACCTCCACCAATTTAGTAATATCAAGTTGGAGTTTTGGTACCTCCACCAATTTAGTAATATCAAGTTGGAATTTTGACATCTCCACCAATTTAGTAATATCAAGTTGGAATTTTGACATCTCCACCAATTTAGTAATATCAAGTTGGAATTTTGACATCTCCACCAAGTTAGTAATATCAAGTTGGAATTTTGACATCTCCACCAATTTAGTAATATCAAGTTGGAATTTTGACATCTCCACCAAGTTAGTAATAACAAGTTGGAATTTTGACACCTCCACCAATTTAGTAATATCAAGTTGGAATTTTGACATCTCCATCAATTTAGTAGCTCTCTCTATCTCCGCCTCTTCTTTCATTGTACATAATCAAGTAAGATTATTTTAGGATCAGAATGAATATTTTATTCTAACGTCACTCAAGGGGCTCGTCCACCAATCAGATCGTTCGACTGGCACGGACAGGTCAGACAGTAAGTAAAACCTTTCTTTGAATTGTATCTCCTACACAGGCTGCGTACCTAACTACTAACTACGTACTCATTTGAAAGTATGAAGGGGACTATAATTATACGAGTTCACCATGTTCCGTGCTTCTACGTATTACCTATCAACTTTGAACTATGGGACATTCTGGATTCTGGTACGTCTCACTTTCTTTCTATATTTTCTTAGGGACTTTTTTATTGCTATATTAAAATTGTTATGTTTCGCTTTTTGTTTTCAGGGAAGGTGTAATCGAGAAAAGCCGCCATGCAAATACTTTCACCCACCTCAGCACCTCAAAGATCAGCTCCTCATCAACGGCCGAAATCATTTGGCTTTGAAAAATGCACTCCTACAACAAATGGGGTTGACCCCGGGTCAGCCTATGGTTCCTGGACAGATACCCGCCGTTGTAAGTGCCGCTTTTTATCCTCATTGGATTCTATGTAAAGTAGATTCTTTTTGGTTTATTTTATTATTATTATTTTTTTTTTGCTACTTCAAGTTCCTACTGATGATGTTGCTAGTGCTATATGGCGAATAAGTTGCTTGAAAAATCTAAAGAGTTTCGAATCAAGAAATAAGGAGGAAAGAAAGGAAGAACTGACGGGATATCATAAGTTGGGATAGAAATGATAATGCCTAGTGGAAATATGAAATAGACGAACAAAAGGGGGCACCCGTGGCTCAAGCAAGATGGATGTAAGATGCAATATTAAACTTCCCCCAATGGAAGACACCTCTTCACCTCGCCTGGTGCCCCTAGAAATTCAAGTGCCCTCCTCACCCTCGTCACGAGTGACATATTGAATGATTGATGATATCATTGTCTAAAGCTAAACATAAAGGAGGACGGTGTGGGGAGGAAGAATTTTTCTTCTTCCGGAGGTTAGCATGTACGGCAAGTCTTTTTTTAAAGCGAAAATAATGAAAAAGATCGTTCAACATGGAAATAGTTTTAGTAAAGCGCTACGTATTCTACGATAGAGCTCCCAAAAGGAGTTGGATGGAACAGATTAGCAGACTGATTGCTGATGTTGGTGCTGTAAGTACCTACCTGAAGCAATTTGTATGAACCCCGTGTATTGACTGTGATTATGCAACGTGGTATACAGCTTAGAGAAATGTATTCGAATATTATCTTCGTGTAGGTAACTGTATATACTGTATCTAGGTAATAATAACACCTAGAAAAATGTCGGTAGGTAAGTATCTAGGTACTTAATCTACACAAATCACAAGAGCATAATAATTATGAATAATCTAATCATAAGGTGAGATCAAAAGTACTCCAAGTAGGTACTATGGTGTACTATCCTACTATCATCGTGTTATCATTACTACTTGTATAATAAGGTTGTTGTTCTTATTGCATAATGAACTTTTTCCTGTTCCATTTTCTTCCACTTTTTTTAAATATACACTTATTTTCTTCATAAACATGGATTTAAACTTTCAAGCTGAGAATTTCAAGAATAAAATTATAAAATAAACTTGGCGAGAATTAGAAGGCAGGATGGGAAGGAAGAGAATGAAAATATCATAAATGTAATTAAAAGAGATTAAAGGAGATAAAATGAATTATCAAAATAATAATTATAAAATAAACTTGGCGAGAATTAGAAGGCAGGATGGGAAGGAAGAGAATGAAAATATCATAAATGTAATTAAAAGAGATTAAACGAGATAAAATGAATTATCAAAATAATGAAAAATAGAATGGAACTTGAAGTGGGCAGAAATTAAATACGGGTGGAAGGGAGAGGTTAAAGGCAATTAAAGAATTGGAAGTTTTGGACGCAAAGGTAAAACAGAAGGGAAAGGAGGTGGTAAAATACCTCGAAAAAGTTCTGCACTTTTCTCTGTTCTCTAATTTTATTTATTTTTGCCTCTCTCTCTCTCCTAAATATATTTAACCCATAAATTAATGATCATTTTGGTTGGTTAACTTTTAATGAAGTATTACGTATCGGATAAGGTTGACTTTGGTAATGATGATTGGGCTTTGACTAATTTAATGACGTGACGGTTGATGTCTTCATATTGGTGGATGTTTCATCTGTCAATAATATTACCTACTTAATTTACATATAGATTAGGTAAATGCCTTTCCTGAAAGTGTTATGATGTCAGTTTGGTTATGAACTTACACAAGGAGTGGCAAGTGACATGCACTTTAGAAAATTGTTAAATAGCTACTCTGTGGGAAATTATTCGTATATGTTCAAATGTAATGAGAGATTACCTATGTTAAGCTACGCCGAGCAAGGCCAATAAATGGATGGGTGACTTAAACCGTATATTGGGAATAAAGGGAGAG